>NC_142930.1:60406941-60524441 GCF_046866305.1 Octopus bimaculoides
ACTTGTAAATTTTGTTTTATTTTAACCAACTTTCAAAGTATTAAAATTTTTTGCTCTGTATGACACATAGCATCATAGAAATGCTGAGAAGTCACTAAGCTTTGTTGAATGTTCACCTTCCAGGGTGGATATTTGTGATTAAATTTGTAAAATTTACCCATTTCTTCGTAAATTTTGAGAAAGCATGATGTCAATATCTTTTGCCCAAAAGTGGGGGGAATGAGTTTAGAGATTGAAAGTATTGTTTTGACTTTTAAAACAATACAGCACCACCCTATTAAATTGTCATTTGAGCAAGGCTTGAAATTTCACTTCTGCTGCCACCATGGCTATTAACACCATGACGAAAAAGAAAAAGAGAAAAGACCATGACTTGCAAATCTTGCATTGGTGGGTTTGCTGATGTCATCTTTCAGAAAGAACCTATTTTATTATTGAAAGAATTAAAAAACTTGAAAAATATGTTTACAAGATCTGGATGAAATGTAACCTTAAAGATACAAGAATCCATTTGGCAAGAAACTGCCTCAAAACTGTTGTATACAAACTGACAGCAACTGAAAGTCAGAAAAGAGAATAGGTAATACAGCAGCAAATAGAAAAGTATCTCAGAACCATCTGGGGCACCAAAATGTGTTACCAGGAGGATATAGTATTGCACTGTAGAGTTGAGATTTTCCAAAGGATGAGGCCAAGAAATGCTGTACACAAACCTAAGGAGTGATGAATTAGTTCCTGTACCAATCTGTCATGGTTGTAGGAGAGTAAGAATGCAAATTGTAGATGTAACCCAAGATGATTGGTGGTGGTTCTCTTCTACATAGAGGACGAAACTAATATTCTTCAGGTTCAGATGTACAGAAACAATTGGTCACAGCAAGGAGTGGAGCATGGAATCCGTCCTGGACCTAATCAATCTGCCAGACAACTCACAAATATTGTACATTCAGTTTTCTTGTGTTTTAATTATCTTTGCATTACATTAGTGAATACATGTATTTGATGCCTGTTTTACTGTCAGTTGCTTTTTTATCCATTATTGTTTCCTCAGTTTCTCACAAGGGAATTTTTCATTTTACATATTTTCTAAAGTGCAAAGGTATTCTTAACAACAATATGTCAACAGAGATCACCAACTGTTGCTCATGCCATTGCACGTATAAGGTTCATGGCAATCAGACATGGATGTACTTTTGCATGCATACATGCATACATATAGATATCTATTCTTATATTTAATATCTATCTGTATAAAATAGATAGATACAAAAACGTATAGATATCTATTTGTAAGCATACATCTGTGTGTGTGTTTGTGTGTGTAAATTACACTTTGTACCATTTCTGTTTACCAAATTTACTTCACTTCTAGAGAAATTCAAACATTTATTTTATTTAATGTTAGTTTAAAGTAAATATTTTTCTTATGGAGATTAGCACAAAGCCCTTGATATAAGATTAATGATTCTATGTGTGGCATATCACTTGATATTACCTACGGTAGCGAAAGTATTTTTCCAAACTTACCTGTCATATAATGAGTAAGACACTGGTTTGTTTACTCACTGTTTATGTATATCTCTTTTGCCCAAAGTAACTAGCTAGTATTTTGTTTATAGCAGCCAGAATGATAAAAAGCAAAATTGATTCTAGTGAGAATTGAACACAGAATGTGGAAGATGAAACTGGAACTCCATAATATATTCAATTAAAGGCTCTGTAGCTTCTTCAACATCATTGACTTGTTACATTAACACAAGTCTACAAACTTGCTGGGGAGGTGTTTAATCAATTGACAGAGATTAATGTTGTGCTCATATTGTCAGTCGAAGAGGAAATTATCTTTATGGTCTTGTATTTCTGATTGCTGCACACACTGTGTGTGTTGTATTTCATCTTTGTTCTTCAGCCTGCTTTTTTTTTCTTCCTTTATGGTTAAGAAAAATGTAGCTACAATAGCTTTTACATGAATATATTGATTTATAATTCTACCAAACTAGTAATATTAACACACCTTTTTGTGCATATATGTGTATGTCTGTATAAATATATATAAAGAAAACATTGATTACTCCAGCATTAAGTATTTTTTGGAGTTGTTTGCTTTGCTCTACTCTTTGTTGCTTTCTTTCAAGAATTTTTTAAAAACTACATGTCCATAACATCTCAGTATCACTTTGTCTTCTTATTCTTATAGTCCTGTCAATGAAAAATCTATATAATATTAGTTGACTGCATTATAAACCAATAATGTACTGGGAGAATTTTCATTTGACAATATATACCCTCTTGTAAATATGTGGCCTTGTATCAATTTAAGAAATCAGTTTTATTTCATGAGGACCAATATTGTAGAAATAGCAGGGCATTGTCCCTTTACATTCTTCCGTCACATCTTAGAGCTGTCACTAGAATCAATGCAATTTTTAGTTCTGTGCTAATGTGAATGATTTTAGTTGTTTGGCAGACGTATTAGCGCATCGGTAAAAAAAAAAAAACACCCTGAATTTCAGGTCATAATTCTATGTTAGAAATAGTTATTATACATTGATCTAAATATATCTACATTAGATGAAATTCCTTTCTTTATTAAGTGACATGAACACATTTTAAAAATTATCCTCTTATATTAATATAAAAGGATTTACAATGCTAAGAAATAGATTTCATATTTACCTAGAATAAATTTTCTGAAATGCACAAATAATGAAACCATGAATTTCTTTTAATTGGGAATGTTTTGAGAATTGAATAATAAATTGTAACTGTTGATGTAAGATTGGTTCTACTAGAAAAACTGTTGTTTATTCTTTTATTTCAATATACTGCTTTTAATATCATTAAACGTTTAGGTGTTGGCTTTGCAATTGTTTCTGAGAAAATTTTAGATTTGTTTATTTAAAGTTTCACTGTTTTTAAAAATTTTTATTAAAGTATTAACCCTATTTGTCAATTCTCTATATATTTCTATTGATCATTGTAACATGGATTACAATAATAAGGATGTTGCAATGGATTTTGTTCATTGTGTATTCGAATGATTGTACTGTGAATCAACAGAAAGAATTAGGGACAGCTTGAAAGAAGTTGTTCTAACATTCTTTGTAAATATGCATTGGAATAAACCATCAAAAACTAAATCAACAATAGTGCAACAGCTGCCATTAACAATTTCAAATATTTGCTCATTTGGAAAAATTTAAATTATGTTCTTAAATGTACTAGCTTTATGGAGTGGTCATTGAATTAGCAACTTGTGCTTCTTTTGAATAACTTCTAATCTTTGTTAACAAGATTCTAATTAAAAGTTAACAAAGTCCAAACATCAGAATTCATACATTATCCTTTAAGTTGCAGCTGTAGAGAGAATAAAGGATGAATTAAATTTCAAATCTTATAAAAATGCACTCATTGATTATCTTCTTTAAGGGGGAGTGTTGCATTATTAATCATCTATAGAATCATTTGAATACTACTTCTAACTGTATCTAAACTTTATATTTTTGGCATACTCTATTTTATCACATCCCTTAATGTTATTTGGGATGTTTTCTAGGGGTACTTAAAGGTCACAAGTTCAACCCTTCACCAGAGACAAAGTTGTGTAATTATGCCTCAGTTGAGCTTGCTGAAATTAGATACCACTCCCATTTTATGGCTGAGTTATCAACATTAGGAAGGGCTTCCAGGCATAAAATAGCTTCACCAAGATATCATTAAAATATCTTCATTTTCAGAATCCTCCAGCACCTGCTAGTTCATGGAATGTTTGTAATTTTAATTTTTTTTTCTTTTTCACTTTAAAGACTAGCTAGAATTGTGGGTAAGTTCACTTAGTTATAGATTATCTTTAAGTGACTGTCTTGAAAACTGGTTTTAAGTATTGTGTTCAATAAAAAAAAATTGGATTTCTTTATGATATGATACAGAGAGTAATACAAAATTAGCTGAGTTGTATCATTAACCCACTAGCATTCAGATTACTCTGTCAAATTTAATGCTTATTTTTCACATTATTTTGAATTAGTCATACATTATCTCACACCTTTGAGATTTCGATAGTGGGATTATTTTATTTCTAGAATTGCATTGTAGGCTAGGTGTGAGAAGCCAGATCTAACTGATTTGAACATAAAACAAATAGAATATTAGGGCTGGATATGACTGGTTTGAATGTTAAAGGATTAATGTGCTGGAAGTAATAGTATAGAAGTTAGGATTAATGCTTTCTTCATCAACCATTGGATGTCCACCCTAAGCATATATTTTCATTCATTGTCTTTCCATTTTACTTATCCTCACTTTTATTTAATTGATGATGATGATGAATTTATTTTCATTTTGTATACTTTTCCAAATTACCAAAGAATAACTTCTATGTAGTTCTATTTTAAGCAATATTTTTATCTTTTCTTCACAAAAATTGCTATATTTATTCTAATTATACTAATTTGTATGTTTCATATGAAATAAATTTCGCCTTGAAAATTGTAATTTAATTTATTAAATGGACGTAGAAAAAACATTATATTTTATCTTTTATTTTCCTTACTTAAACAAATGTATATATAATTTACTGCTAATTTGTTGATTAACAAATCTTAAAGAAGTTCATTTTTCAAAAAAATATATAAATCTAAAAGTACCACTTCATTTGGATGAATTATAGGAAATTATGTTTAAGTTAATAATTTATTTCAAATTTTCTCTGGAAAAAAAAATTGCTGTTAAACTTTGAGAAATGATTAGGGAAAATTTTCATTCATATTTTGTTGAATTTTTTGTAAAATACTTTTTAAAATTAATTTATTAAGAAAATGAAATCAGTGTGAAGTATTAGCTGCCATTTATTAGCTGAACAATAAATTCTTGCATATTAGTTAATCCAGAAAACAGTAAATGACTTTCTATTATTTAACTATGTGCTTCATTACTTTTATTTTTACTCTGGTCATTTCACTAATGTCCAGTTGTAAACTGTTGTTAATTATTTGTTTAGACCAGAGGTTTTCTACCACAATGTCATGGGCTATTACTGTCAGTATATATTGGAAACTAACTAACTTCCTCAGTTTATGCCCACACAATTGTCTGTAGATGTTATCTTGTCATATCTAGTAAGGAAGTTTAAAGTTATTACTACTTTACTATTGTTTTTTGTTGTTTTTCCTTCTCTTTTTTTCACTTCAAAAATTATGTTGGTAAACTAAATACCTGAAATGAAATAACTTTCTCAAGTAGTTAGAAAAAATACAAAACGAAAAAAATAGTTGTTATTTAGCTTTGATCTATGGTCAAAAGCATTCCACTGGTGACTTTATCATTTTGTACAAGGTGCATCAGGTATTTGAGGACACAACTTTTTTGGGGTCATTGCTGCATTTTTTACTAACTCCATATAGTCTTTGTTTCAGAAAATAATAATGGCAGACCCTCAGCTTACTCAAGAAATGAAGAGGTATGCTGTTATTGTGGTTATAAAGGCTGAGCATAGTGATTTAGAAATTTATCTAGTTTTAAAAGTTGCCAGATCTTTCATCTACAAAGTTTGTAAGGAGCTAGAGACTGAAGTTGGAAAAGTATTACCAGTATCAAAGCATAAAAAGCATTCTAAATGCTCTGAAATCATCAGAACACATGAATTTATTCAGCAAGTTCAACAGACCATTGATTACAATCCCAGAAAGCCCATGAAGTCAATTGCAAAAGATCTCCATATGTCAGAAAGAGCAGTCAGAAATGTTGTCCATGAAGTCTTATATGATGAGGAAATGTCAATTCGCCCAAAAAAGCAAAAGAAAATCACTTAGTATGTATATGGATGTATATGTGAATGATGATGTATGTGTACATATAGGCCAATTTTTAAAAGTCAGCTAAAAACAATCGCATGTGTAACCAGCCATGAGGAACAAATCAACAGTACAAAGAAATTAAATGTCAATCCCTTTAAAACGGCAACCACTTTAACGGTAACAGAATCACGATCCCACTATATCTACACATTCAAAGCAGTCTGCCAATAGTCCTTCAACAACAACAGACCTTGATAAATTCAGGCCATGACAGACAGAGAGGATGTTCTTAAAGCCAAGAATTTGAACAGAGATAATATTTACACATTTTCATATTTACACAATATTTATGGTGACAATATTTACATATCTCCTGAGGAAATGCAACTAGATCTCATAGTGCAGGAAAATGGTTGCATAATAGAGTACCTGCATGTCCAGAGAACTATGTTGCATAGAAACAATTGTAGTGACTGAAAAATAAATGTCCATCTGTACTCCTTGTTGACTCCAAATTTATTCAATTATATATTCACACATGACAAATGCCCAAATGCAAGCCTGGAAGTATGTATAATACTGGATAGCACAGGGTGAAATGTGAAGGTGGATGAGATTTATACTGTACTCTACTATGTTCTTAACAGAATATACCATAACTATATATATATATATATATATATCATCATATATATATATATATGTATAATTTAACTTTCTGATACTAAGCTGCTATTCATTTCAGTATTGTTTCAGTTGTTAATATTTCCATAATTTTTAGAAATCTATCACATATCTCTAGGATTTAAAATCAAATTTTTGTTACATACTAATGAATCAAATTAAATCTCTTGAAATTATCAAAGACTTTCAAGATTTTGCTGTAGTTTTATTTTGCTTTTTCTATTTTGAATGATGATAACACTTATGATGATGGTAGATTAAAATGATACTTGTTGAAATGATCAAATAATTAAAATAAAATTTTCATCAAATAAGGCTGCTTTTTTAAAAAAATTCACATTGTGTAATTAAATTGAACAACTTTCATTTGAATCGGTTGTAACTTTGTCATCAAATGTGTATATGTAATATGAATGTGTTGATGTGTGTTTCTGATATGGTAATATATGTGCAACAGTCATTTGTTCATAGATATGACATGAAGCATTGATGTGTGTGCACATGCGTATATTAATATATTGATTCTTACAAGACCCTAACAGTTGAGGGAACCCGTGGAAGAGGTAGGCCCAGGAAGACCTGGGCTGAGGTGGTGAGGCAAGACCTTCGTACATTGGGCCTCACCGAGGCGATGACTACGGACCGAGACCTTTGGAAATGGGCTGTGCGTGAGAAGACCCGGCAAGCCAAGTAAGATCGTTGCCAGTGCCCCTGGACTGGTTCTTGTGCGGGTGGCACATGAGATGCACCATTTTGAGCGTGGCCGTTGCCAGTACCGCCTGACTGGCTCCTGTAGGATTTTCGAGCGAGATCGTTGCCAGTGCCCCTGGACTGGCTTGTGCGGGTGGCACATAAAAGACACCATTTCGAGCGTGGCCGTTTTCGTGCGGGTGACACGTAAAAGTACCCACTACACTCTCTGAGTGGTTGGCGTTAGGAAGGGCATCCAGCTGTAGAAACTCTGCCAAATCGGACTGGAGCCTGGTGTTGCCATCCGGTTTCACCAGTCCTCAGTCAAATCGTCCAACCCATGCTAGCATGGAAAGCGGACGTTAAACGATGATGATGAAGGTAGAAGTAAACAGCAACTTTGAAGTTTCCTCTCAGTTGCCTTCGTTAGACAGTGTGAAGCAAAGCATCTGAGGTGAAACTCTGTCAGCTATTTTCCTTGTAGAAGTAAATGTAATACTCAACTTAAGTGTATCAAGCCATTCTTCAGATAGTGTTTGACTACTTTTGTAAATAATTATACATGCAGACAAACACATGCTTAGTTATGTAAATGAGAAGTTCACTCTGCAACCACATAGTTTTGGTTTCATTTCCATTACAGAACATCTTGGGTAAATGTCTTCTACTATAGCCCTGGGATAACCAAAGTCTTGTGGGTAGACTTGGTAGATGGAAACCATAAGAAACTAAACATATGAACATATGACCGGACATAGACTTAACAAATTATAAATACACACACACACATTTATATGAATAGTTTTTTTTATTGAATTACAAATAATTCCACTAAATGATCTATATTTCTGGGAGCATTTTAGTCCTGTTGTGAAATGTGAATATTTTTTTAAATGATTAACAAAATTTATCGCCATATAAACTGTTTTACCTTCCTCTGATAAGGAAATTTCTGATTAAAAAGTAAATATTTGGAGTGTTAATATCCTGTATTAAAGTAATGAGAGTGGGGAACGTGTGTGTGTTTACACGCTCATGTATTTTAGGGATTTGTAACCTTGGCTTCTTTTGCATCACAGTTTCATACATTCCACTGAAAAACTAAATGCATTTGACAAAATGCTCTTCTAACAGAAAACAGAATCTCTTAGTACTCCAAACTTCTGCTTCTCATTGAAACATATAAGATTACCTATTATCTGTGTGAAAGTATTTAATAATGTTAATTGACTATTCAGGCAGAAAGGGTTGTTTTTAAATCAATAATAACATTGTGAATTCAAACATGTTTTCCTATAAAATAGGGCAGCATGCTGAGAAAGAATGCTTGGGTAAGTTGAACAGTGCATGCTCAGCAGACATTATTGTCTGAGCTATTAGTTTAATTTGGATGTAACGAGGGCAAAAAGACTGATGCATTGAATGTCACCAGACAAGGCTTGTATAATACGATTTAGTGCTTCACTTGCTGTTTTATGAGAGAGACTTGGTCTTTATTTATTACGAGAAAATTTGTGAAAACGAGTGAGATTTATCTAAAATTTTAATTGAACAGAGAAGTGCAATTGCAAAATTGTTTACTGCATCTTTTTTTTTTATTATAAGCACTGAATTGGTAGGAAATCAGAATCAATAATTTTCAGAGAGTTTTAGAAGGATCATTAGTTGAAGAAATTTTTTTTTAATGAAAAGATGTACATAAAAGTAATCAAAAGTAGTCAAAAGAAATTTGGTTGTAACTAGAAAAAAAAAATGTAAATAATGTGCTAAATAATGGGTATTGATCCATAAAATTTCTCTATGAGCTCATTATATTCTTTTAATTGAAATAGGCATCTTAAAGTTTTAGAAAATAAAAAGTCTAAAAAAAAAAAAAAAGAAAAACAAGAAAACAACGTCTTATTACACTTTGAGGAGAAACTATATTGCACTGATGTTTTTGCAAATATAAACAACCACTAGTAACATCTGCAAGTATTAGGGCTTATCAGAAAAAATAAACTGCTGTTTATCTTTCATATTGTTATAAGGTGATGAGCTGGCAGAGTTGTTAGCATGCTGGGCAAAACGGTTAGTGGTATTTCATCTTGTTTCATGTTCTGAGTTCCAATTCTGCCAAAGTTGACTTTGCTTTTCATTCTTTTGGGGGCAATAAAATAAATACCAGTTGAATACTGAGGTCAATGTAATCAATTTAGCCCCTCCTGCGAACTTGCTGGCCTTGTGCCAAAATTTGAAATCATTATTATCACTATAGGTGACGATATGACAGAATCATAAGCAAGCCAGACAAAATTCTTAGCAGGATTTTGTTCATCTTTATGTTCTGAGTTTAAATTCTGCTGAGGTTGACTTTGTCCTTTCAAGGTCAATAAAATAAGTATCAGTCAAATACTGGAGTCAATGTAATGAACTAGCCTTCTCCCTGTAAATTTCACACCTTGTGCCTATAGTACAAAGGATTATTATTATTGAAGGAAGTGCACTGGTAGATATGTTAGCATTTCAGACAAAATGTTATGCAGCATTTGTTCCAGTATCACATTCTGGGTTCAAATTCCATCTAGGTTGACCTTGCCTTTCATCATTTCAGGGTTGATAAAATAAATCCTAGTTGAGCATTGGGGTCGATGTAATTGATTCTGCCTCCCCCTGAGAATTTGAAACCATTATTATTATGTAAAGTAGTGAGCTGGCAGATCATTAGCATATCAGACAAAGCCCTTGACTTTCTTCATGTTTTGCCTTCAAATTCTGCTGAAGTTGATTTTAGCCTTTTGTCCATTCAGAAATTCAGCTAGAACCCCTCCCACCAAAATTTCAGGCCTTGTGCATACAGTAGAATGAGTTAATATTTTTAATCTTGTTTGTTCTACAATATTATCTTGTTGCAGTGAAGGACTTGCTTGTCTTAAGGCCTTTAAAGAAATTATGATCAGGATCTTGGTTCCAGGCTGGTTGAATCAAGTCAAGCATATCTTAGATTAGAGGTCTGAAAACTCAGCACATGTTTTCTCTAATGTTTAGCATGGTGCTAACAACTCTACTCCTTAAAAACAATGTTATATGAACTATAGCACAGTAAACACAGTCTTGGTAAGATGTCCTTTATAAAATATTTTGCATACTTATTGCAAGAAGTATAATGCTTTATGCTCAGGAATCTTTGCCTAGATCCTTATAGTTCAGTGGAAACTTTCATCTATCTTCAAACAGGATAATAAAGTGACTTGGTTCTGAAGGTTTAGGAAACAGCTGGCCTTTTCTATTAATGGATTCACATACTTAAGAAGGTTTTTGTTTGATATTACTCATTGATCTGCTTTCTTACAAACCATATTGACTTTAAGTTATAGAATTATCTATATGTTTCAACTGCTGCTTGATTTAAACAAGCCACTGCTGTTGTAATTTCCAAACATACAGACATAGTTGCCAGTAGTTTGGTGAGGAATGAGTTTAATGAAGTCAGTAATATGTGGAAGAGTAACAGAATAGCTTAGAATAATTAGAATATTATGTAACATTAATGTTAGGAATTTGTTCTTACTATTACAGCATTTAGCATATTTAATGGATTTATACTTTCTTTATCTTCATTAGACTTTGTTTTTACTTAAACTCTGAGTGTTGTTTATATCGTATTCAAAGTTTCCTAATCTCTGACTTGGAGTTTCATTTTCAGAACTTGTTCAGTTAATATTTAAGTGTGGATATGCTAGTAACATGAATATGATAATCATATAACTTTCATTTAGGATTTAAAACTAATATCATACACACACACATAGTTTTTATGATTGAATTGTCTTATAAAGTTAAATAAATTACTTCAAAATTTAGATCTTAAATGAAAAATTGGGATCTTTTTTAAAACGGGGGCCACATTTTTCATTAACGAAACACTTTGAAACTTGGAACACTGGTAGAATGTGTCATATAAAACATCTTTTTCTCTTAGTCTTCTTTAAAAAAAAAAGAAATCCCTAAGTTATTCCATGTTAAATTTGTCGTATTTCTGTAATTTCAACCAATCACTGACGTCCATTCAGCCGATATACATTAAGTGCCGACTACATAAACAAACGATTCTGAAACAATTCTATCGGTGATAGGGTTAGGGTTAGGGTAAAACAGCAAATTTAAAAAGAAAAAAACAAATAAAACAAAGAAAAAAAAAAAGAAAATGAAAACGAAGCTATGGAAATTAAATACGCTTTACACTGCTTAATCAGCCAAAGGAGTAAATATAAACAACTGAATACTTGTCAGTGATTGGTGGAAATTATCGAAATAAGACAATTTTTTACATGAAATAAATTCGAATACAAAAATATTTTTCTGTTCTATAACACAAAATAGATAAGTATACAAAGTTTGAAAGTCTTTCGGTACCAAAAACACTACGTAAAACATTAATGAAAAATGTGGCCCCCGTTTTAAAAAAGATCCAAAAATTACAAATTAATCTGGACACAGCTAATTGCTTATATGTATATTTGAAAATGTTACTACACTAGATTCATGTCTGCATCTACAATTTAACTATTGGTTCAGATATTTCATGTTAAACAATTGTATGTATTTCAAGCTTCTATGTCTGGCCATTCAGGGATAGGATTCATTAAGTGGGCTTTATCATTTTTACAACACTGAAAGCAAAGTCTTCAGCAGTTCTTTAACAACCTGACAAAAGTTACTGGCTATTTTCAGTTATACTTTGAAACCTACATTCTGGTAATGGAACAGTCAGTATGCCTTAATTATCATATAACTTTTTTAGATAATTGCATAGTTTCTTTTTTCTTTTGTCTTATTAATTTGCAGCCAAAGTGAATGATAGATGTGAGACATCATTAAGGACAACACAACTAGGTTATTACTCTCTCCTTGCACTCTGTTGACTTTATGATGATTGTTCCTCAATGGAAATAAATAAACATGCTACCATAATTTTCTTACCCAGCTAACATGGATTATTAAGGAGTTAAATAATCACTTTTCTTTAACTTAACCTTTGCTATTTTGCGTAACATTTTTTCCATGGAGAGGGACTGTAGCTGCAAAATCTTCCATAATATCACTCACTAACTAGTTAAATTTAAATTGTTTTTGCATCTATGTTGCTTCTAATTCTGACTGAAACTCCTATTACTGTAACATTGCTATTACAGCAGCTCACTTTTTTAATCTATACATTTGCTAAATTAATTATTTATTTTTTAATTTCTAGATATAAATCTCTCTTATGAAGATCAGTTAAGATTTTCCAAAACTCATTCTACATTGGAAACCAATGAAACTAGCTCTAGAAGTTTTGTCTATGAAACTAGAGTCTAGTATATTTATGTGTTATTATTTAGAAAACCAAGAATGATTTCAATGGTTTTATAACTATTATGAACACAGTGATAATATTGTAATTACGCATTTGTCTTTGTCTTAGTCTTCTGCTATATCCTTGACATGCTTTTTAGAAATACAAATATGTAATTTCTACTCAAGTTAATATATTGATGTAATTAAGGTGGTCTGCCGGCAGAGTCATTAGCATGCTAGGCAAAATGCTTAGTGGCATTTCATCCATCATTTCATTCTGTGTTCAAATTTTGCTGAGGTCTACTTCATCTTTCATCCTTTCAGGGTCAATAAAATAGGTACCTGCTGAGCACTTGGATTGATGTAGTCAACCTTACCCCTCCCTCAAAGTTGCTGGTCTTGTGCCAAAATTTGAAACCAATATATTGATGCTAATCTTGTTGCATTTTTCATATTAGAACTGTAACAGTGCAGGTGAAAGTCTGTTTATTAATTACTAAAGAATTCTAACCTCAGTGTAGTAATTCAGCGGGATACTATAATACGAAATATATTTTTATAATTTCATGTTATAAGAATGAAAACAATTTTATTCTGATATTTATAATTATTATTTTTTCACTTTTACTTAGTGGGTTAGAAATGACCAAATCGGATTTAATGAGATTTAAATGTCAGGAAAATATTACCCTGGTCACTTGATCTGGTATTTTTCTGCATTATTCCAGGTGAATAAGCAAGTAGGATAATGCATACTTTTATTTTGTTGAAACTATTGTTAAAGTAAAATAAATGCTTGAAATGTTTGGAAAGTGTTTTTATAAATCTTTACCTAACAATGGCTTAACATCCTAACAGAGTTAATAATGAGTGGATTAGATTAAAATATATACATCATTTACTGGCTAATCCTCTACTTGTTGCTTGAATAGATTAATGATTTCATAATACCATATGATTGTAAGCTTTATTTAGATCACTGCGATAAATGTTCATATTACATTCTAAACATTATTACAACTGTACATATTTGCTGATTTTTCTTTTATTCTTTTAGCATTCATCTTAATCAGCTCATTCTTTTGTAAATTATTAATACATATTTAGTATTTTCAATTTTTGATTAGTAGAAAAAATATAATTTCAGAAAACAAATTTTTTTTCCTGTGAGAGTTAGATGCATTTAATAATTTTGAATAATTCAATAGAAGAAGAACTTTATAAAAATTTTTGTTTTAATTCTTTGGATAGTTAAGAAAATAATTATATGTATTTAATATGGTTGATATTCCATTGAAATGAGGAGGATGAGGTTTGGACAAAAATTTGTATTTGAGAAACCCTAGTAAGCTCAGTTTGAAGTAACTTACAGTATAAAGAAAGCTGCTCAAATGCTCAGCAGTAAATCATGGATTCATCACCCTATGTATGGCAGATGTAAGGTGCTTAGCATAGTTGGTTTCAGTTTAACTCTCTTTGAACTGGAATTTTGTCTGTTGACATCTTATCTTCTGTTTTGATTGTTCATAAATATTTCAAGATATCTTGAAAATATTATTCTTTAAAAGGAAAAGAGATTGTGCTTTCTTTTATAATAAAAAAATTTTAACAATAAAATGTAAATAAAATGTGATAGCTAGTTACAGCACTATGATTTTAATATTGTTTCATATGCAAAGAGCAAAAGAATTAAATACAATTATAAAAACTTAAACATAGGTGCACGTGTGGCTTCCCAACCACATGGTTCCAGGTTCAATCCTGTGTCTTCTACTATAGCCTTGGGCCGATCAAAGCCTTGAGAGTGGATTTGGTAGATGAAAACTCAAAGAAGCCCATCTTGTATACATGTATATGTTCTCCCCATCATCACTTGACAACTGATTTTGGTGTGTTTGTGTCCCCATTACTTGGTAGTTTGGTGAAAGAGACTGATAGAATAAGTACTAGGCTTACAAAGATTAAGATCTGGGGTTGATTTGTTCAACTAAAGGTGGTGCTCCTGCATGGCTACAATTAATTGAATGAAATGTGTAAAAGAGTAAAAGAGTATACAAAAACAAAGTATCAAAGTCTATGATCCATTGGAGACTTCACTGATGATCTTTATCAAAGTCAACTTAACCTGAAACTGAGTTACTTTCCCAAAAGGTGTTGGCTTCTTTACTGTAAACTGATGGTGCTAGTTCATTTTGACAAGTAGTTCGTGTTTCTTGGTTCTTGTTTACTGCAAAATAGATGAGCAATTTGTGAGTTGTCTTGACCACACGTATAATAGAATAACATCTGAACCACTGACCTACCAACTGATTGTCCAGCCTTCCATTGATTCAGTTATCCATACAAGTAATAAAGAAACTAGAATATACATAATTCATTTTAATGGTAGTAAAAGGTTGGCACTATAAGAAAATTTTCTTTTCTGAAGGTGTTTAATGATTACTTTAGAATGATGTAAAAAGAGGCAATGTTCATTCTCAAAGTAGTCTTTATTCATCTGGAATGAACACTGCGAATAGTTTGGAAATGCTCTAAGCTAAAATTCTTTTTTGTAGCTTTGGTTAAGAAATAATTCTGTAAGTTTATGCTTAAAAGATAGGATTCTAAGACTAAAGAAATAGATTTAACATGTGTATAATGGAAAATCTTTTATATAAAATTAAAGCTAGATAATACTTTACTTTCACTGAAAAACTAATATATTTGATTTGTATTTTAGTTTAAGATTATGCAGCTTTACATGAAGTAAGCTGGTTGTGTGGTTAATATTGCTAATCACTCATGGTTTAAATTCTGCCAGTTATTTATTACTAATTAGATAAGCAACTCACAAGAGCTTTGCAGCCTCAACCTCCATGCCTATTCTGACAAATGTGCTCGGTGTTAATATTCACGGAGAAACAAGGGTAACATGGAAATTTATAGCCCTTAGGAGAAATGATTAGGGAAAGTATTAAGTTTGGTGTTTGTGGGATGAGACATAGCAAGAATCAAGGTAAGTACTTTGGGATGGTCTGGAGTAGAGTTGGCATGTGGCCTACCATTTCAGAAAATCAAAAACCATTGTAGAAAATACTTCTGCCAAACCATAGTTAAAAGACTTTGCTGATATTATGACTGACAATAAAGGGCCTTGACAAAGTTTTTCCATTTCATTATATTAGGAATAATCATATTATGTATAGTATAGTTGAGCAACAAGTAGAGGATTAGCCAATAAATTATGTACACACTTGAAGCTAATCCACTCATTATTGACTCTGTTAAAATGTTAAACCATTTATAAAAAACACTTTCCAAATATTTCAACCATTCATTTTTACTGGAGCAGTTGATGTTAGAATTGGCTGAACACCAAAGTATTTGGTTACATCCTTTTAAATTCTGAGTTCAAATCCTATCCATGTTGGCTTCATATTTTATCACCCAAAGGTCTATAAAACAAATATCAAGCAAATACTGGGAGTAATTTTGTTGACTATACTTCTTGAAAGTTGCACCTCAATCGTCTAACAAACCTGTAAAAAAAATAATAAGAGTAAAAGAACATTTGTTTGATATTTATGCATTACTGACTTCAGAAAGTGGTATGATATTTGAGAAGATATTTTTTAATAAAATATTTGCCTTATTTCATCTGGAATCTCAACAAATCTTTGTTGCTTGCTATATTTTGAAAAATAATTGAAAGGATTTTCATATTAGAATTTTTATATTTTTGCTCACTGATTTTTCTGGTATATGTTAACTAGTTTATACTCAGAAATTGGTATCACTTGATTTTATCATCTCTTATTTTCTTGTTACCAGACAAGATTATGTGTTGCAAATTGTTTCGAATGTTCATTTTGAAATTTAAATTATCTGTATAAACTTGGGTTTATGAATAGCAATGACTAATTGATCTACAATACTGTTGCATAGATGTTATGGTTAGATAGTGTCTGACATAATCCTAGGTGAGTTTTCTTTGCATTTATTGACATTTCAGCAACATTTAACATCTTATGTTTTTATAGATGAGAAAGTGCAGATATGGCTTCCTAACCACATGGTTTTCATGTACAACTCCAATGCATGGAATCTTGAGCAAGTGTCATCTGCTATAAGTCCAGGCCAACCAAAGCCTTGTGAGTAAATTTCATAGACAGAAGCTGAAAGAAACCCATCAGATGTATTTGTGCGTGTGTGTGTTTGTGTATGCATGTAACTGTCTCATTGATCTTGACATCTCAGAGTTATAAACAAGCATCATGCATTATTCAAGTTAAGTTCTTTGTTTCCAATCTTCTGTGAAAACATGTCTAGTCATGGGGAAAATATTATCTTATTTGGAAACAGATGAAAATTGGTGGCAGGAAGAGTATCTGGCTGTAGAAAACATTTCTCAATGAATTCCAACTGACATGTGTGCTTTTATTGATGGTAACCATTTGTTGAATGAATTATTTTTATCTATTTTTTCAAGATTATGTTTGTGCATAGATTAGGAATAACTCATACCTATTACCATCAACTTATAAGTTTTCTATCATCACTAAAACAGCTACTGACTGTTTCCAATCTGGAGGTATATTGTAATATTTTAGTATACGAATATAATTTCAAAATTACTTGTTATAAAAATAATACTTATTGGCTGGAAGGAAGTCAAAGCATGGTTCAAACAACAAATACATTCCTTACTGACAAGCTGGCACATGAATTTAAGCTACCATAACTTTCTTTAAAAATTTTTTTGGTTTTAATTTTTTTTAGTCATAATTGTTTCAATATATCTGAGAAATTTTTAGTTGATTTTGATTAAAGTGATTTTAAAAAGACTGAATCAAATTAAATGCTTTTTGAAACTGTGATATAGATCACAGTTTCAAATTACAATTTGAAACTGTAATATAAATCAAATTTGAAATTAACTGATGACTAACTGTTGTAATTTTTTTATAATTTGGTACTTATAGTTTATAGATTAAAAAAAAAAAATTGCAATTCAAATTATATTTCTTTTAATACAGGCAGTTAACTGAATGTGTATTACTTTCTTTGAATCATATCATTTTTAAATACGTATTAGGTACTAAATCAAACTATATTGTTGTCTCACAGTTCTATTCATGATCACAGCATAAAATAATATTCTATTGATTAGAAATACCAATCTTCTCAGCATGAAATTAAATTTTTAATTTCATTTTTCTATTTAATGTCAATCTCAGCATGCAAAAAATTTGCATCCAGATGATGATCATCATTGTCATGATGGTAGCAGAGGCAAGCATGACAATGACAATGATAACAACACTACCACTGACAACGACAACCACCACCACCATCATTGTAATCATAATTATAGTAGTTTGAAGTGTTTTATGTTAGAGTACCAATCTTTATTATAAAAAGTTTAATAGTCCCCCATTAAAAGTCCAACAGTTTTATTTAAGTCATTATTTTGTGCAGATCATTGCTGATTAATCAAGTATGATCCAACCATGACAATTCCATCTTTTTTCTCTGGCGTAATATATATTGGAGAACATTGTTTATCTAATATGTGTTTCATTTTTATTTATAAACTAGTGTGTGATTGGAGAGTGATTAAGCTGCTATTTCTAGCAGATTGCAGGACCAATTAAGGGCTGCTCCCACATTAGCTTGAGTGTTTCTTAGGATATTATTCTCTGCTAGAAAATGCAGATTAACTACTTAACTAGGATATCCTAAAAACAAAACCACAAAGCAAAAATATCAATAATTGGTTTTTCTCATAGACATCTTTCAATATCATTTAATGACTAGCAAAAGGCATAGTGACTGGATCTCACTGGGTTTGGTTATTGGTAATCAATGTGTGTATTTGAATGGTTATTAGCATCATCAACAAAGTCACCAGGTTTCCTTTGTTGTAAATCAGTTGCATTGATTCATATCATATTATTCTCTACTACATTCATCTCTGTATAGTTGCCATTCAGTTTCATTGATATAAATAATACTGCTAGCTGTGACAACATCAAGACATTTACTTATATCTGGACATGATTTAAGCAAAATGTTGCATGAAGTTTCTGTTTTTCATAATTTCTATTTTTCACCAAGAGAATTAGCTGATGTTCTTTGATACAAATTGTTCTCTGATCTGTTATGTGTTTGTGATGTTATTGTCCAGACTTATTCAGAAGTTGTGGTGCTCTATGACTGTTACTCATGTTTACTCAGTGTACTTTCGCTTTAATCTATCAATCTTCTCAGCATGCAATTGAATTCTCAATTTCATTTAAACAATTTAATCTATCATGTTATTAGAATTTAGTAGTTGATATTGGTTTCAAATTTTGGCACAAGGCCATTAATTTCAGTGGTGAAGAAGGGGAGGTAAATCGATGACATCAACTCCAGTGCTCAGCTGGTACTTATTTTATCAACCCCCAAAAGACGAGAGGCAAAGCTGACCTTGGTGGAATTTGAACTCAGAGCATGATGTCAGAAGAAACGTCACTAAGCATGCCTGGTGTGCTAGTGATGCCTTGATCAAGTGTCAGCTTGCCACCTTGATTCAGAAGTTAATACTAAAAGTGCAATATGATATTTTGATAAGTTTTGTCATTCATAATTTTTGTTTACATCTGTTGAGGTATTACTTTGGGCGTCAGTCAAGAAGAGAAAGATTGTTTTTGTTGATTTTTCATTTTATTTGTCATAAGTTGAGGTATTCTGAGAAATCCATAACCTATTCTGATTTTTAGTTGTATATTATATCATCATCATCATCATCATCATCATCATCGTTTAACGTCCGCTTTCCATGCTAGCATGGGTTGGACGATTTGACTGAGGACTGGTGAAACCGGATGGCAACACCAGGCTCCAGTCTGATTTGGCAGAGTTTCTACAGCTGGATGCCCTTCCTAACGCCAAACATATTATATTATATAATATTATAATATTATATTATATTATATATCATATTATATAACATAAATGAGCTTAAAAATGTTTAAGCATTACATAATCTGTGAATATGTGTGTTTGTTTGTGAGGTCAGTATTGGATATCACAAGTATGTCTTTTTAAATGAAGACTACCTCAATTTATATAGTTGAAGAGGTCTGACATCCACTTAGCCTTTACATTATCTTTTACATATTGGACATGGAGTCCTTTATTTGATCTAAAATTACATAATAGACTATATGTGTCCAGCCCAATTTCCTTTAGCCTTTATAAATTTCACAACATACCATTTTTATACTTTTAGTTAGATTATGTTTTGGCCATGACTTTTACATAAATATAGCTTCTTAGGTGGACAGACCTTTTGTTAAAATATGATTGGCATCATGCAATAGATGTGTGAACCACATGGTTTTTATCACAAGAACTGATAATCCTTGGTGGAGTATTTATATATTCTGTGTTACATATACATGCATATATGTTCATGTATATATTTGTATACATAAATGTGTAATCGTGTCTGCCTGTCTGTGTGTGTGTTTGGGGTTACTCTAACTCCTCCCACACCATCCAACCGATTTTAATGATTTTTGGCACATAGGTACATCACATGCCTTGAAGTTCAAATAAGGCTGGAATTTTTCAAAAGCTCAATAATACTCAGTTGGCATCGATTTTTGTGAGCTCAATCAGGCATTTGAATGGAAATGCCCATAACGATGTTATTTTTCCTGCAGCTTTTGCATTTTTTGTCCGATTTTGATGAAAATGAATTTTAAGAAATCAATAGGCTTTTTGTATGCAATTACCCATAGGATTAATATTTAATGCAGTAACTTTTACAGAATTCATTCGATTTTGATGAAATTTTACATTTAGGTAAAGTTTATGGTCAGAGTCATGTAGTAGAATTAGAATTAAACTGGTGAAATGCAGAAATCATCAAAATTCACTCACAATAAAATAATGAACTGATTTTGAAGAAAATTGACCCATGTGTAAAATTATGTACTTCGACATATGAAACATTGATTATTCATATAATGTATAGGGATTTAAAAGTCAATGGGGTATTTTCATGTAAATGGTCACATGGATTCTATTTTATGACATAACCTTAACACTTTTCTTTGGATTTTGCTGAGATTGGACACGCTGATCAATTTTGTACAGAGGGTGGCATTAAAGGGAGGAGAAATAAACAAACATCACTCTCAATGGAACGAGGTACACCCAAAAGTTTGACTGTGATTTCAGACGATCCAGTATGTAGGAGTATGTTGAAAGCATTAACCAGATAAAATCCCTGCTGAACCAGATGTAACATCTTAATGGGTAATAGTTGGCACGGGGAATGTGGAAAATTTCAATACAAGGTCAAAGGTGGGCTTAACTTCAACATGGAAAACATGAGCAACACTGGGTCCAACAGCTAGTGCATATATATTGGGTTGGCAACTAAGTTCCCGCGTTTTTTTTTAATCAAATTTTTTTTAAAGGTTTGATAAAAAATAACAACTAATTAATCAACATTGTATTGACCCTTGTTGTTTACAACTTCTTCCCAACGTTCAACAAGATTTTTAATACCTTGTTGGTAGAAATCATCGATTTTGACTCAAAAAAATTGATCCAAATTCTACATCAGTATTGAACGAAACTCTGCACATAGCATTTAAAAGAAATCAAAAGAGGTGGAAATCCGTTGGTGCCAAATTAGAGGAGTATGGCGGGTGTGGCAGCACTTCCCAGCCATGCGTTTGAATGGCTTCCTTGGTCATATTGGTGATATGAGGGTGAGCATTGTCGTGCAGCAGAAGAACTCCATGCTGCCGATTAGGTCTTTTCTCTTGAATAGCCATGTTGAGTCGTTCCATCCGTTGAGCATACAGTTCCGCGTTGACTGTTTGGTTCCGTTCAAGCAATTCATAATGGATAATCCCTTCCCAGTCCCACCATACGCACAACACCGTTTTACATGGATGAAGATCTTGTTTCATGCGCGGTGTTGCTTGTTTACTGGGGCTAAGCCATTCCTTACACTGCTTCAAATTGATGTACAGGCACCATTTTTTGTCGCCAGTAATGATTCGATAAAGAAATTGTTGCTTGAGTCCATGAGTTTTGGTAAATTCCTTTCCTTGTGGATTTTTTATTGTGGTACAAGTAAACTAGCGGAGATTGTGACTCGTTGATTTTTGTTGTTGTCACTTAAAGTATGTGGAACTCATGCTCCATACTTCTGAACCTTTCCCATCGAGTGAAGATGCTTCTCTATAGCAGTGTGGGAGCATTTCATTTTCTCTGCTAGTTCCCTTGTCATTTGACGAGAATTTTCATGCAAAAGTTGGTTTAATTGCTCTTCATCGAACTCAACTGAAAAAAAATTGATTCTAAAATTAAAAAAAACGGTGGGAACTTTGTTGCCAACCCAATAAATATATATATATATATATATATATATATATATATATATATATATACACACTCTAAATATTGTTGGTTTGAATTTCACCTTTCACCTTAATTTTTGTAAATGGTTTTAAAGTGATTTTTTATAGTCTTGATACCTATACATTGGCTTACCATCTATCTACCTCTCATCATTTTTTTTCATTAAGTGCTAAAACCATTATGGTCGGGTTTGTTCTCATACGATTCAAGTATTTAACTGCATTTGTATTATATTCCAACACATGTTTGGTGACCTTAGTAACCATAACCTTATCAAAATTTAACATCATTATCATGTCGTTTGCATTTGCTTGCACATGACTATAAATAATATTTATCAAACCATCTTTCTCTGATCATTCTGTCCTTTCCTCAGTTCTTTGGCAACAGTCATCTTCAAAGCAATCAGAATTATTTTACACTAGGTTTTCATTACTGTTTTACTGATTATCTCCAACACTATAAAGATGATTTCTGCAAGAATCAAGTTATTTCTCTTTTAACTGTTTTCTCAAATTCTCTTGGTTATAATTTTGACTTGCTGATTAGCCTCAGATCAATGTTTGATGAAACAGATACTTCAGCTATGACCACCCTCTCTCTTTTCCTCAGATGTAATGTTATCAGAACTTCATTGTATACATTCTTTAATAAGATGCATTCGTCTTCAACAAACAACTCAAAGTAGTGAGTTGAAGGTGAATTAGCTGTTATTTCTACCTGGTTTAATGACTGCTTCTAGGTTGTCTTAGCATATAGTCAGTAGTTCATAAGGAGGCAAAAATTTATTGAATCAACCTCAGTGTATTACAAGAATTTGTTTTTATTGATCCTTGAAAGATAATACATAAAATTTATTTTAACACTGAACTTTAGACAACACAACAAAAGTTTAACCTAAGCTCTACCATTTTTGACAATTCTCTTCATCTGTTTTATTAGACATTTTAAGTTTATGGCTTCTTGTTTTATTAATATACCCATTGTTCTAAAAGTTTTGTAAGCCTGGGTTGTCATTGTTTTAATCTCAGGTCAGCTCAGTAACAGCTGATCAATAATCACAAGTGTCTCAGTGATGGTGATCTCTGATATTTTTATTCAGTCATTGTGCATCTAGTACAAAATTATCTAGTGTTTTTTGTCACTAGTGGCAGAGTGTAATTTGAGGGAAATTTGGGTGAAGTGTTGAGAACAGCCTATGTAAATGGGGCCTTCTCTTAGAATGTGCCTGAAAGACAAGAAATCTTGCTAGAAATCACTCTTAGGGTAAGGATAATTCTGAGTCTGGCAGTTCCTTGAATGACCCTAAATTAGTGTCCTATTGGCATACCTCATTTCACACTTTGATATACTTTTGTTTTCTAGGCCTGTTTATATTTACAATTCTCTAATGATCCCTACTAGTTTTTGATTTATTCTTTTAATGTTCCCTTCATATCCACCTCATTGTGAAAAATAAAAGGAATAATAATCATTATTATTAATTTTTTTTTTTCCTTTAGTTTTCGTAAATTCCTTTCCTTGTGGATTTTGATTGCAGTAGATTGTTCTATACATTTATTGATTCATTTGTGCATTGAAAGTATTTCTCTTTTCATCTTTTGGGTCAAAATTGAAAGGTTAACAAAAGTTAAGCATTATCTCTAAAGTGATATTAAATCTCTTGTCTTTAAAATCATTTCTCTGTCAGGTTTTGCTGTTAAATAAAATATCAGTTAAGTGCCATTTCACTTAAACTGATGTTACTTAACAATCTTTGAGAATTTGACTAAGACATGCAGGTATACATACACACTTGCACACTTTCCTGTTGGTAACGAAAATAATTTTTCAGTATATTTGATATAACTCCAAGATACTGTCTCTATGACTATCACAAGTCCACTGAAATTAATGGCAGCAGAATGAATGTAGGCAAGAAGTGAATTCCGGGGAAATGGTCGGGCATTGCGATTAGTGCAATGGCTTTGAGGGTAAACACAAATTAAGTGATGAGAGAAGGGGATAAAGGTGTGTGTCAGGTAGGCTTGGATAGAGATGATATACAACTAGCTAGCTGGGATCAGAGTGCCTTATAGTAACTGTAGGAGATAGCCTTTTCAAATGTGGGAGCAGTATAAATGGATAAAGGTGAATATAAGATTAACTTCCCTAAAGGTTCAGCTGGTCAAAAAATTTCTTTCATTTCAATAATTTATGTTATTGAAGAATTTGATTCTTCATTTTGTACTTGCATTTCGTTGTTAGCACTGCTCAGGTTATTAATAAAATTCTCAAGCAATTTAAACTTTCATGGTGCATTAGCTTTCGAGCTAAGTATTCTTTCTACAAGTCATGACAAGTGTATACAAATAGTTCCATTTATCAAACAAAATTGCTAACTTACAATATTCTGTATTTATTTATTTATTTATTTATTTTTTTGGTTCTGTTTTTTTTTTGATGTTTCATTTCTCGATATATTATTTTCTTGCTACAAAATTTCATCCATAATACTGAATTCAGTTTAATTCTTGTAGAGTTTTCAAGAATTAAAGGAACATATTCATAATAGAATTGTAAAAATTTTATTATGAGTATGTGCCTACGGGTATTCAGTGAAAATGTAAATGATAGAATAAACAAAAGTCACTATGAATCAATTATCCAGCATGTAATGTTGATATGGTTGTTAACTGTGTTGGTAATGATAAGGTGAAGTGTTAATTTAGCTAACAATAGTTTTTACTGAGGATCAGTAATTATAGCTCAGTATTTTCTGCAAGATAAGTTATTTTCTTATTAAATAATTGGTATTTAAGAATCAGAGTCAGCTTAAAGTTAAGTAGATAGAATTTTGTGTCTGAAAACTTTTCTCTATTCTGAGAAGTACCAGAATAAAAATAGTAGCAGTATTAAACTAATGTAGATTATATTGGTTAATATGGATAATAATAATAATAATAGTAATAATAATAATAATAATTATTATTATTATTATTATTGATCTCTAAAGAAAGAAGTGGTATGATAAGCTCTTAGAATTGCATAATATAGGGCCAGGTGATCTGAATTGTTGGTTGGGTTTTGACAAGCTTCAAGAAAAAGCATTTTTTTCCTTTTCTCAAAATATGAAGAGATAAAACATTGGCTTAAAGAGAGGATAGCTGTATTAAGCTGATTCTATGACTTGGAAATTACATATCACAATTTTACTAATTATAAATGGCTTAAAGCAGGATATAATATAAAGAATATTTTTCCCTATTTTCTTTTTTTTTTTTTTTATGAAATGAAAGGACAAGATATTAAAAAAAAAATTATAGCCTTGATTTGTAGAAATCTATAGTTTCTCTATATTGATATATTGACCTATAGTATTGGTAGAAAATACAACTTTTGTTATATGACTTAACAGCAGTTTTTATATAGAACATGCTCAAACAAGTATTTTCATGTTCTAAGTTTGTTATGTATATAAGAGCAGATCTAACCCACTTTTGTTACTGTATTTTCATGAAGAAAATTAACATTAAAATTTATTAACATTAGTTGTAAAATGAAATATTGAACCAATATGCAAATAAAGAGATTGAATAAGAATTTCTCATGAAAGATTCTAGAGTAAGAAATATATAGATAATAGTTGGCACTTTTGATGGGTGGGATGTTAGACATTATGATCTTTTAGAAGGGTGAAAGAAATTTTTTTTTTCTTTTGTTTTAGCATCGCACTATAGGATATAATATATGTTTCAAAATAATAAAGATATTTCTTAATTCATTTTTGCTCTGTAGAAGGAAATATATACACAAGCATCAAATATATTTTGATTGTCTGCCAAGTCAATATCTTTAGCAGGATTGAACATGTTCAGAACTAACCATATGCAATTATCCTAACTACATAGTTAGTATATGATAAAAGAAGTTGGCTTGGGTATAGACTTCGATCATATTCTGAACAGTGTAATGTGAATAAGAATTTAAATAAAATGTTTTCTGTAAAATTTGCCAAGAATAGCAAAAAGACATTGAAAATATCTAGGTCAATAATTTTCTCATTTTCACTTTTGAAGAAACTGTTTAATAATTTATATTTTCACCTGTTCAGTAAAGTATATTTTTTTTTGTCTTTCTGTTTCAAATATCTTCATAAATTGCTTTTATTATTTTCCCAACAGAAATATCAATTTTATTTAACTTTGTGGAACTTTGTTACACACACACACACACACACACACATATTAATTCTTTTGTTTCAACAATTACTTTTGAACAAAATTTGGCTCAAAATTGCTGGATAATAGTTGGAAGCCATGGTGTTTGGAAGTAAGTCACTCTATCTGTGTGTGCCTGTGTGTGTATATATGTGTGTGTGTGTGTGTGTGTGTGTGTGTGTTGAGAGAGAGAATCATGCACGCACATGCATGCACATGCATATGCATGCACATGCATGCACGCACATACACACATCTATTCATGTATGTATGTATGTATGAGAGAGAAAGAAAATGCTGATGACACTTAGTCATACATCTCATTAAATTCATGCATGGGTGGGACGAGTTTTGCAACTATTGAGTTTTTATGCAATTGAAAGAATTGTTGTAAATGCTGCATGACATTCCCTATACCAATTATTTAACAATTAATGAGGTGCAGTGCCTGTTGCCTGACAGGCTAAAGGAAAGGAAATAATATGCCTTGCTTAGGGACACAACACAGTGCCCATATTGTGGTTTGATTTCATCAATACTTCAGCTTCACACCTATTGTACTTCATCAAAGTCTTGGCACTTGCCACAAAGTCATCTATATGCTTGTGATATTAGTTTATAACATCACTGCGCTGCTGTCAGAAATACTTGTTAGTTTAAGTACAATTGCTTGTCTGACTTCAATAGTCACTGAATTATCTTTTGACTACAAATTGGAATCTAATCTAATTCGAACCAACTTGTGATCAATCCTAATGCTCAGCTGACATTGTGTTTATCATACCTAACTGAACTAAATCTATAATAAATGCTCTCAGCAAATGAAACATTCTTCCTTCTGATCTGGCCTTGTTTTTTAATTCTACTTCTGATTTGTCATTCCTATATAATTCACTCTAACAATGTTATTAATCATTGACTCAAACTATCATGGCATTAAACCTTTTATCAACTGAAAGGAAGTGGCATAAAAACTATAATGAAGCTTAAAAGTTTCAACTGAAGCTTAATGAAGTTTCTAAGTGTTATATATATATATATATATTCATGCTTTTCTATGTACCCAAACAAATGTTAACACACTGTTGAAGTTGACTATTCCATTAGTTCAAGTATCACAGTTAGTAGGTATTCATGAGAAGGTATGAAGAGCATTTGAAACAATAACATATCTAAGAAAATTTGTAGAAAAAAATAACCCAACTTTACTCTACATATATTGAATACTCTTTCTTTTGTAATACTTTTTGCAAGCATAATGTCATGTATGTGATATATGTTTATACTCAAGAATATCTGTATATGTGGGAAGTGGATGAACAGATGGATGCGTATGCTTATGTGTGTACAAATTGTGATTGATTTACTAGTATTTAAGTGCTTCTGAATTTTTCAGTTGTAAATTCAAATATTGATGCACTGGAAATTAAATTTAGCTCTTTTCTTAAAACTGGGTGCTGTTACTAATGATAATATCTTTCATCTGCACAAAACTACATATTTGTTAGGAAAGAGTATAATTTACTGGATTTAATCTCGTCCATGCTGATATTTGTATTAAATCTGTAAATATCAAAGGAAAGCCTAACTCTGCTGGGATTTTGAAATAAGTATGTAACAAAATTATACAATTCTTCTTCTTTAATATGAAACATTTGCTTAAAAGAAAAACTAAGATACTCTTATATATGACTGGCATATTTTCTTCTTTGGTAGATTTGAATATAATCTCCACATCAGAGTTTAAGGAGCTATTCATCAATGTATCCAGGCATTGTAGCTTTCAACCACTTCTATTTTGAATTACACACCTGTAAGTGTATGTTTTGTAATGTTCACCTTCAGATATCCAATAGAAATTTATTTTCTTTGTATCCAATATAAAATCAGATCTGCCAAATATTGAAATTATGATAAAAAGAAATTAAAGAAATAAAGTTAGAGATGTTCCTCTATCTCCTCACAACAATCTTTCTCCTCTCTGGGAAATCAACTCTTGTGGACAATGTTTAAACTGAGTTGGTGCATTATAGTAAGAATTGGGTATTAAATGTGAAAGAGTGGCAGAAATGAGACAGGATTTGTTTGAATGCACACCATTAATGTATACATCATATATATTTGTGGAACTTTCCAATATACATATAAAAGATATCTATGTGTGTGTGTGTGTGTGTATGTATGTATATATGTATATGTATACACACATACATATGCCAACATATATATATGTAAATACATTACATACACACACACACATATATAGATACAAACATACAATATATGTATCTGTGTGTAGAAGAAGAACACAAATGGGTTTATGGTTCACTACAGCTGTTTCAGATGCATTTTTATCGATGAAGAGTTTGATTATATAATAATCACATCATGAAAAAAAAAAACGCTTTCATCAGGTGATTAAAATTTAGAATAAATGACAAGATGTTGAATGACCCTCTTTGTTAGCTATCTTGAAAGAGAGTGAAAAATATATCAACAACTGTCTAAATTTAACTGGCTGTGATGGAAACACTCAGGGTAGAAGTCAGTGGGAAATAAAATCTTCATAGAACCCTATTTAAACTTATGTCTTCAAATGGGACTAGATAGATAGAGAAAAAGAGACGAGGAAGACAGTGAGAAAAAAAAAAGACAGAGGGAAAAGAGAAAATGAAAGGGGTAATTGTTCAGAGTGGTGACTTCAGAGAAAAGTCTTGTGATGTCTCATGTGCCTTTTGTAGTAAGTACATATACGATTAAACACACATACTCTCATATGTCACACACACACACACACACACACACACACACACACACACACAAACACATGTGTACATGTGCACACATAGATACACATACTCAAACATATACACACACACACACACACACACTCAAATACATATATGTATATATAGATACACACACACACATACACATATATGCACAGATATCTACATACATAGTCACACACTTAAATGAATATATATATACATACATATATTTATTTACATACACACACAATATAAACATACATATAGACAAATATGCAGAAAATCCTATTAATGTATACATATATACATTCACACAAAAGTGTGAACACACAACAAATTCAGACATTAAAGTAAAATGTAAATATCATAATCAGGCATGTATAAACAGCAGCAATAACAACACAAAGTAAAATAACAACAATAATAATAAGTAGTATGTTAGATTGCATCTCGATATATCTCATAATTGGACATCAGATAATAATAATGAGACCTGTGGAGTATAGGAGGAAAGAAATATATGAACCTTTAGCGCATAAATATACAAATAAAATCACAAATATACTTATTCACATACTTTTGCTTACATATACACATGTACACCCATATATATTTACTTATAGATAATAAATGTATAGCCTATATGTTAAATTCATATACTCGCCATCATCTATGTTGAATAGATAATTAGTTAGGTATGATATAATAGGCATATAGCAGATAAATGAAAAGATAAACAGAATATGCCATATAAATTTAAAATTAGGATGTGAGAGAAATACAAATGAGAGAATAAGAGAATGTTGACATTGTGTGTGAAGTCATGCATCATATTATGTCATTATAAAGATAATAATAATAATATCAGAAACAGTATAAGGGATTAGTGTCCAGGAGAGGTAGGTTATATGGTATAACAGATGTTACCCAACAAGCTTAAAATAAACAAATATATGCCTAATGTCATGTAAGCATTTTATTTTAAGTTCCTGTGCCTTATTAAGCAGGTTACCTGGATATTTTAAGATCTCATATAATTCTGCACAGCACAGTGTACAACCATACATGCCATTTGAATATGGCAATGCCTTGCTTCAAGCAATTTCAAATTGAATATTACTATCCTTTAGTTACCACACTTTTTCTGCCAATGATGTAATGCAAGCTTTATTGTGATTTTTGAATGATGCAAGATGATTACACAATCTAGATTTGAATTTGCAAGATGTTAAGCCTATGTAGGTGAAGAGTTTCGTATCAGTTGTTACATTATACTTATAAACTGTAGTCCTAGTTAAACAGGTATTATTAAGTGGACAGATATCCCTATTATGACAGTTGCACATTGTAGAGTTACCAGGCTATTAGGATTGTTATTATTATATAAGCTAGGTGTAGCATTAAAACTAATTGAATGACTTGATTTAATAACATTACTATCATTGTTTACATTCCTATTATTGCTAACCCCAATGGGGTTAGTGCAGTCTGATTGAACATGTGTAGACCCATAATGTTCAATTACATCAGAATCATAGTAGTTGTCAGCTACTGCATTTGTACTGATATCATTATTAAAACTTTTTTTCTCAGCATTGACTCCCCCAGTACTTTGCATTGGATCGTGAATTTACATCCTTGTATGTATATGTATCTATGATGTCCTGCATGTTAAAATACCTTGATTCTAACAAATCCCACAACTGATTATGTGTTTCATGTTAGTGTGTTCTTTAGTGAACAGTAAACTGAGAGTGAGGGGTAGAGGTGGAAACAGAGAGAGAGAGAGAGAGAGAGACTTGGTGATCTGCTATTCCTCTATCCCATTAGAGGACTGTTGAAGCTATCATTTGTATTTGTCAGAAGACAAAATTATTTTATGGAAGGAAAGTTACTTATTGCTGTCATATAAGTGATACCTATCTTTTTTATGATATGCATTCATCTATTTAAGTATTAGTTATTCTCTCTTTATGATTTTGACTGGAATTAAAAGGATTGATATTAATTATTTGAAGCTCAAGAACTGAGTTTGCATTTTATATTTTTTCTGTTTTGTAGTTTCAAACTTCATTAATACTTTCTGTTGGTCACTTTGACTAATACTTGAAGAAAAATGATACTGTGACAGGATGACAAAGCAAGTTCATCGTCACATATTGATGAAATGATAAAATAATCAAAACACCTCACCATTTCCTAGTGAATTCTGATATTAGTTTTTGCCATCAGTATTAGAGTGTTGTGTCAATGATTAATATGGGTAAAGCTTTTATGTATATAATTGTGTGCATGATAGGTTTGTATATTTTGCTCTCTGTCTGTCTGTCTCTCTCTCTCCTATATATATGTGCATGCATTTGTGTGTCTGTGTAAGAATATATTTAACAGTATTGAGAAATAATATATATTTCCTACTTATTTACATTCAATAATGTTTTGAATTCATTTTCAAATCAAACAAATTTTCTGTTCATTATTTTTCTACTTAACATTACAGTCAATTTTTTTTCTCTATTGTGAATAATTGAATACTTTCTTTGTCATAGTAAATACACTTTTCCATAGGTTATTTTTATTTGAATTTTAGTTGTTTTTTTTTCTTTTTCAACATAACTTTAAAATTGCCTACAACATATTTAATCAACATTAGTGTAATTAACTTTGTCATGAAGGATAAACCATAGAGAATTATTGATTATCTATTCTGGCTACTGTTGTGATGACCCTTTCTTCTGAAGTGATAATAAATTAGTTATTAAACAATGTTTCAAGACTCCAACCAAGAATATCACCTCCATACTCTCATGGCTCACACTCTATCATAGATTAGCACCAATATTTCCTTCAACATCAAGAAGTGGATTTCTCAAAATGCATTTCTTCTTGATTGAAACCTGTAGCAAGTGAAATATATAATCTACATCTTACATCTGCACACTTTCTCTAATCAGTGAAATAAAAAAAAAAATCAGTGACTTATTTCTTCTTTCCCTCTCAGTACAACATAATAAATTTTATTAAACATTAATTTCTTCAGTAACTTGTAATCTCCTGAAAAGCAGATACTATTTTGTAATTTCAGTCTGGGTGAAGGCAATTTAACATGTGTTAACCTAGATTTTACCCTCTGTTAAACATGGGCTGTGTCTAATCAAAAAATATTAGTAAATTAATTTAACATCTTATCTCATCCATCTTTGTGTTCTGAGTTCAAATTCCATTGGGGTTAGCTTTGACTTTCATCCTTTTGGGGTTGATGAAATAAGTACCAGTTGAGTACTGGGGTCAAAGAAATCAACTAGCCCTCACCCCCAAAATTTCAGATCTTGCGCCTATAGTAGAAAGGGCTATTATTATTATTATTATTATTATTATTATTATTATTATTATTATTATTATTTAGCCAAAGAAAAGAGTCTCATTGCATTTGCTGTAAAAACATTAGGAGGATTGAGCTTATATATTTTACTCACCACATAAGTATTTCTAATTACATTGTTGATGCAAACTACATAAATTAAATAAGTTAATACTTACTTAACTATTGTTTTTCATGTCTCTGTGTGAAATTAATCTTTGTGATTTATTGAATGATATAACTCTCTCTCTCTCTCTCTCTCTGTATACACACACACACATACACACACACACACACACACACACACACACACATATATTTATATACATACGTGTAAGAGTGAAGTTACTTCCTAAGTCATGCAGATTCATAGGGGTGATTTCCATGGTGTATATATTCCTGACCCGGACAGGACACCAATCCATCATGGCATTACTCATTTTTGCCAGCTGGGTGAACTGGAGCATCTTGAAATTAAGCATTTTGCTCAAGAACACATGTCACCTGGTCCAGGAATTGAAACCACAATCTTATGATCATGAGTCCAACATCCTAACCACTAACCACTGTGCCTTCTCTTTATTCTAATAAAATGGTGAAAACCCAAAGGCATCAGACTTCATTATCAGTCCTGAATATTTATCAAAAACAGAACCTTATGCATTCAGAACATCGAAATTTTCAATATTACTTTAGGTTTCTTAAATTTCTTATTTTATAGTTGATTACTAAAACTTTTCTAAAGCTTAACATTCTGAAACTATCATACCAAGCTGCTTTCCCAATTGCATGTTACCTGGAGAACTGTAATAAATTATTTTCTGCTTTATCTGAACTAAGTTATTCAATTTCATTTTGTATTATTCTATCAGTATCTCTTCTTAATATTTAAGTATATGTGTAAGGCTGGCAGAATCATTAGCATGTTAGGTAAAATAGCATTTTACTTAACATGCTTATGTTAAGTAAAATGGCATTAGTGGCATTTCATTTGTCTTTACATTCCAAGTTCAAATTCTGCTGAGGTCAACTTTGCATTTCATTCTTTTGGGTGGGGGTCATTAAAATAAGTACCAGTTGAACACTGGAGTTGACGTTATTGACTTATCCCCTTCCTTGAAACGGCTGGTCTTGTACCAAAATTTGAAATCAGTATTTAAGGTTATGTGTGTATGTATGTTGTAGTAGTAGGTGCAGACATGGCTGTACTGTTGTGAAGTTTGCTTCCCAACTATGTGGTCATGGTTCAGTCCCACTGCACAGCACCTTGGGCAACTGTCTTCTACTATACCCCTAGACCAATCAAAGCCTAGTGAGTGCATTTGATAGACTGAAACTGAAAGATGCCTGTTGTGTGTGTGTGTGTGTGTGTGTATGTGTGTGTGTGTGTGTGTGTGTTTACCTTTCTTGAGACACAGCATGATGGTTGTAAATGAGCATCAACATCATACAAATGTGGTGAGGTTGCTTATTTCCAGTCTTCTATGAGAAACATATCGAGCTATGGTTACATATTGCTTTGCTTGGAAACAGGTTAGGAGTGGTCTTAGATTCTATGTGATTTATGCAAGCAGGGAAAAGTGGATGCTAAATGATCACACACACATGCATACATATATACATATAGATATCTTTCAATACATCTCAATGCTTCTAAAGCAAACTTTGTTGACTTTCAACATCAGCTGAATTTAATATATAGATGTGTAATTAATATATCCACTGTATCAAGGGTTCTCAAATCTTTTTGTTGAGTATACCCCTTCATCATTGGCATATCTCATGTGAATAATACAGCATAAAATGCTTGGATGTCATAGAACAGATATCTATTATTAGTATTAATCTAATTTAATTCAAATAGTTCAAATTGCAACGTAATCAACTTTGCTTCTCTTCCAGAGTTTATAAAATATCAGTCAAGTACTGAGTTCAGTATACTCAACTGTTTTTTCTTTCATATTTCTTAACTTGTACCTATGTAAGAAATCAATTTCATTTACTTTACTATTACATTTTTAAGAAGGTGGAATAGCTTGGCTCTTCTTAATGAGTAACTCAATCCTAGGCAGTTTCAGAGAAGCACATTGACACATCATTCTTAATTGACAGTTGTTTACAAAATTTGTTTTCAGTTATAAACATCACTGAAAACCTTTATTCACAGTGATAAGAGAACATAAATAACAAAATTTCTCCATATATTTTCTAGACTCAAGTTGCATTTCATTGGTTGTGATTACTTAAAAATTCCAGTGTTTTCACAAACTGCGAGTACTCTTGCATACCTTTATGGATTTGAGAATCCTATGCTATATGTTATAGGTATATTTCCAGAAATGCTTGTTAAACTTTGTTCCCAGAGAAATACATTTTTTTGTCTATTTCTCTTACCTAAATAGTCAAATATTTAAGACAAATATTTGCATTAAAATTGTAATTAACTTATTGGCTCATTGGAGCCCCTTCAAGATTATATATACATTTATGTTATTGTTAATGAATGTATGTAAAAATAAAAATAAAAACTATATAAATTTAACAAAGAAGGAACTTAAAAACGGCCCAAACTACTAAACTAGGCATAAAGCATTGACTGCAGAATATATATCTTAATAATTAGTCTAATTATTGCTTTGTAAATAATTTGGTTTGTTGGGAACTTAAATGAAATAACTATTTGCAATTATTTCATTCATATTCATTTAGCAGTAATTTTTATCATTAGAGCATTACTTTTCTCCTTAGTCACACTCATAGTGTCTAAGAAAAATACTGTATTAACAAATTTTTTTCTATTAATGATCATTCCATTTATTCTTCTTACATAGAGAATTATAACAGCTTCATTGAAAGAAAAAATAAGCAAACAATATCTGCTTCATATTGAATTTTAATCAGTAACCTCAAGTGATCATTTCATTCCCACATAAACAGTGCTGCTTTCCTTAGAAACCCATTGGCATTAGTACAGCTCATGATCATCATGCATGGTAAACCATCAACAAGTTTGGCACCATACAAATTAGCATAATATGGCAGTTATCCAAATATCCCATCTTCTTCTGGACTGAGGATGTTAGATTATTTATCTAATTCTTATATAATCCTTCATTTTGAAACATATATTGAGTGTTGACATTTTACAATACTCTCCCAGCTAGCTACTTGGTTATGTTTCAAGATGTGTTGCCAGTCTTTGACAGTTGCTGTAAAAGCTATTGTTCTTCTTTCAGTCAATTTGTTGTGGTATTGAAAAGATTAATGGGGAAATAAACACTGTTTTCTTTTCACTATATTCTATTATAGTTTCATTATTTTTTTATTAATTGCAAGCAACGACTGGACAATTCAGCAGGCTATATTGGACAACTAGCTGTTTGCTTGGTGGCTTGTGTCTTTTCACTGTTTCCAAATTGAGACTGTGGTGTTTCCAATAACATGATGTATCTTACTGTAAGTAGGTCTATAGTGTGAAAATTTAACTGTTGTTAGCAGTAACATAATTGTAAAATTAAGGAATGTTTCCATCAGTTTTCAATATTTACACCTACATGATGATGATGATGAAAACAGCTTCAGAAGACAGAGTTACCTTTTTAAGTTACATGTTTTTCAAAAATGATATAAGCTTTGAAGAAATTGTAACAAAATCATAAAAGACATATTTTGCATTTCTCAAAATGTGGGATTAATCTTAACATACAAGTATAAACTATAAACTGGCACTGAGACGTTTATGTTTATGTACAATTAGCATAAACAGAAACATATCTTATTATATTTCAACTTGAAGAATCAATTCTCGCTCTCACATTCACTCACTCTCTCTCTCTCTCTCTCTCTCTCTCTCTCTCTCTCACTCTCTCTCTCACTCTCTCTCTCACTCTCTCTCTCTCACTCTCTCTCTCTCACTCTCACTCTCTCTCACACACACACACACTCTCTCTCTCATATGTATACACAGAAGCCATTTAGTATAATTACAGTTGATGCAATCAAATAGTTATTATTATCAGAATTCATGGGTCCCTAACATATTCAACATATATTATGCTTTCTGCTGTTATTGTCTGATCATCACTATTATTATTATTGAAAAGGCTCCATTCCATAGTGATCAAAATAAGTGTCTTCAACAGGGTATGTGGTGAACTAGTTAAGACCTATCTGTATTGATAAGAAAGTTTCTATTTTGTATCTTTGAAACATTTTCATAATAGTTTGTACTTATTAGCTATTAATATTATCCCATGACCTTGCATATTCATACAAAAAACAAAACTGCTTTTCTTTTCTCTTTCCAAGTTGCTTGAATTTTATAAAATTAATGATTGTTTCAGCTTTAGGTGGCCTGGATTTTTTTAAGTAGCATTCATGCATATTTGTTGATTCACAAAGATATGTATAATCATATTCCTAGACATCCCTTGTTATTTGTCATATTTCTAATATAGCTTGTAATCTAGCATTGCAGATTTTTGCACTTTCAAGACCACTGCGTTTATTTTGAGAGCACCATCTCATCCACTTGGAAATAGCTTAGTCAGCCCCTCGGATGTTGTTTATTAACAATCTTATATTTCATTATAAGCTTTCCTAGATATCTGCATTGCTAGTCTGAAGAAACATTTGAATTGCTTTCCTGATTTAAGATCTTTGGATTAAGAGGTTTATTTGCTCTAATGCTAGTTACACATCCTATTGTACATCATATTCTTGTCGTCTCATTAAACTATTTCCTCAGTCAGTACTGACTGGTGAATTCAAATGGAGCTAATTTCAAAATTCATTGGAGAATTCAGAATAAAATCATCTAATTCAAACTGTTTTCTGTCATTTCAATGTATAATTGCAATAATTGGACACTACGCACACACACACACACACACACACATACACATGCACACACACACACATACACATGCACACACACACACATACTCATTCACTCACTCACATGGTTGCATGCATCACATGCTTTATCTCTTCATTCTTCAGTATTGTATGACTACTTACTTTTGGCAATTGAATCAAGTGTTGATTAGACATGCATTGTGAACATAGCAAATAGAATGCTTTCTTGTTATGATAAAGATGTTACTTTATAATACAAAGATGTAAAAACATAATGAATATGGTTGTAAATAGGTAACTTATTTGAAGAACACATGAAACCAATAATAAGAACATGTCTTGGGAGCTGCAGCAATAAAAAGTTTTACAACCTTATGTGCCTTTGTTGGTGAAAAACAAAAAAAATTGAGTCCTAGCTTAAAAAGGAGAAACAGAGAAATAAATGCACTGGTTGTTTGAATTTAAAATAATTTGTGGATAGAATTGTAAAGAGTAGATCATTATTATTATTATTATTATTATTATTATTATTATTATTATTATTATTATTATTATTATTATTATTATTATTATTGTGGTGGTGGTGAGCTGCATAACTGTTAGTGCATCAGACAAAATGCTTAGCAGCATTTCTCCTGGAAGTGTACTTCCTGAGTTCAAATCCCACAAAGGTCAACTTCGCTTTTCATCCCTTCAAGTTTGACAAAGTACCAGTCATGTACTAGGGTCTATTAATTGACTAACAACCTTCCCTCCTAAAACTGTTGACCTTTTACCAACATTTGAAACAATTGTTACTTTTTTAATTACTTCTACAACAACAACTGCTGCTGCTACTGCTGTTGTTATTGTTGCTAGAATTGGCCAGTATATTCAGTTACTGACTAAAGTGTTAATTGATATCACAAACTGATCAGAATAGATGATATGTATTAGTAAAAAAAACTTCAAGGCTTATATGGCTTAGTATTGAAAATGTTGAAGTTAGACTGATGCTGAGCAAGTTGTAAACATTGTCGACATTATTACCTTATCTTTCATGTAAGAAAAGTTAAACCTATGTGCTTGTTATATAAAGTATAGTCTGTTTTATAATAGGTTGGGACAGTGATAAATGGTAAGATGTTGTTTCTCAGATCATAGTAATGATGCTTTGATAATATTAAATTATCTATCTTATCATTAACAATACTTTCATTTTATGGAATAGTGTGTCTAATTTTAGGTTAATTGTTAATTTGAAGATTCACTCAATAGTTTATGATTTCAATTCAGTTATATTGTCAATTGGTTTACAAGCATAATTAAAGAGAATTAGATACTGACATCAAAATCTTTCATTGATTCTTCATTAATATTCATACAGTTGGAGGACAATGTCTTGCTCCAGTGACATAATATACACAGCAGGCCATTTATTCATACAAACTGTAAGTTAAGAACTAGCAAGAGATAAAAAAATATTGCTTTATTTTAAAAGGGTGGTGGATTGCAGAATTGGTAGAACAAAAGGCAAACGCTTGTAACATTTGGTTGTATTCCTTTATTCTTTTATTGCTTTACTTGTTTCAGTCATTTGACTGTAACCATGCTGGAGCACTACCTTAAAGGGTTTTTGTTGAAGAAATCTACCCTAGGACTTTTTCTTTGTAAGCTTAGTACTTATTCTATCAGTATATTTTGCTGGATCGCTAATCTATGGGGACATAAACACACCAACATTGGTTGTCAAGCAATAGCAGGCGTATGAACATAGACACACACACACAAATATATATATATATATATATATATATATATATATATATATATATATATATATATATATATACATGGTGGGCTTCTTTCAGTTTCTATCTACCAAATCCATTCACAAGGCAATAGCAGAAGACACTTGTCCAAGGTGCCATGCAGTGGGGCTGAACCCAGAACCATGTGGTTAAGAAGCAAGCTTCTTACCACACAGCCATGCTTGCAGCTATGTTAAGGCTTCAAGGTCTATCAGAATCAACTTTGTTTCAATCCCTTTGTGTTTAATAAAAGACGTATTAGTTACACTTACCCCTAAGATATGTCACCGTATGCCTATTTTAGATTATCATTTTTATAAAGCGAAAAATTCATGTTGCATCAGCCATATTTCTTTATTAGTTTATACAAATTGTTTGTTGAATGAATTACACCATACAGAGTTTGGTTCATTGCTACATTTCTTTATCTCATTTTGTTTAATCTATTCAAAAGAATTATTTCTTTTACTAGCTGATAATTTCACAGTTATGCTCTGTGTCTATGAATGGATGGATGTTGGAACAATAACTGACCACCTTTATGTACATAATTATTAAACTAGTCACAATGTTTCATTTGTAAAAATGTAATGTTGTCTGATTCTCGGAACTGAAATGTAGACTTCAGTAACATTTAGAAACTTGATCTAAAGCAGGTATCTCCAACTAGCATGTTGTGGACCAGTACTGGACAGGGATTGTTTAGTTCTGGGTCACACAAAAAGAATAAATTTTTGAAGTTAATTTCTATTTCATTGACTTTCACATTCTGCTGGGTGTATTTTGCATTATGTATATTTTATATATGTAATAATTGAATTATATATATTATGCACTTTATTGTATTTTGTTATGCACTTGCTCCCCCTGTATGTAGAAAACTGACTTGCATGAAACTGTGCAGTAGTGCAAAGAAAGGTTAGGGAACACTGATCTAAAGCATTTAATTCAAATCAATTCCTGTCTGCATCACATAAATTAACAAACTATGTGACGCTTCCGTATAGTGCAGTGAGCACCATAGAAGAGAAGGCAAACAGAGTTTATGGACTGGTTTTTGTTTCCAGACTAGCAAATTTATTTCACTTTACAAAAGCAATTCCCATTCCTTCACCATCCCCAAAAGACTAATCCACTAATGCCATACTCCAAAACAGTTTAAAAGTTCAAATGTCACTATTTATCAGGTTTTAAAATGAAATATTGATTGGTTGAAAAAAATTTGATTATATGCACACTTTTATGTATGTGTGTGTGTGTGTGTATATATATATATATATATATATATATATATATACCCATACATACATAAATAAATGCATACATACTTATTTGTATATATATATATATATATATATTTGTTCTGCCAGTTTATATATATTGGTTCTTTTTTCTCCTTTTGTAGGATTCACAATCTGGATTACCACTGTCATGTGCTGACACTTTCTATTGTGATAGTCCTGAAAAATACATAACTGAACAAATAGTAAGTTGAGATTCAATATTTTGCAAGTAATTCTTTCCTTTTTCTTTTTTTCTTCTTCCAATCTTCATGTAATCCTGAAATATGTATAACCGTATGTATTTTAAATGTTGCTGGGTTCAAATTTGTCTTTCTTTCTCCTAGGGTTAATTAAATAGGAGAACAGCCCTCCCCTCAAAAACTGTTGGCCCTGTGCCAAAATTTGGAACCATTCATGTTATTGTTATTATTGCACTTGACTTTGGTGTTCAGAGAGATCTTGGACAGCAGGGCTCTTCTTTTATCCCTAGAGGTCAACCTGTATTAGGACTACATCTTACCCTCCCCCTTTTTTTTAACCTTTTGTATACTACGTATATATCCCTTCCTTTTCATTGTATACCCTGAATACTTACTCTTTTTTGTTGTTTATTTATTTTATCATTTCATTGTATGCAACCCCCCCACACACACACACACACGCGCACTTTGTGTCTGCTTTTGTATTGTCCCCCACATCCTGCATCCTGGTGGCAAATAAATGAAATCATTGTTATTTATTATTATTATTATTATTATTGAATAAGAGAGTAGCACACATCATCAAAGTGATGCTGGGCTATATATATGAAGTCCTATATACCCATCATGACTACCTGTCTGACAAGAGTACACCAGGCACATGCATCACAACAATATGTGCGTAACATGGTGATCTCGTACCAAGATAAACAGCACATGATCTTACAGGTGAGGCTCAGTTAGAATTTTATTCAGGTCAAGTAGCCCATCCTGCTCAAAAGGTCCCTGTGAATAAAGGTTGTTTAAGGATGATGAACAAAACGACCATGTCACCTGAGGTCAATTATTCAAACCCTCCGAAATTCCTCTTAACACATAACTATGATGCTCCTCCACTACTCCTGCTTATGATCAGAGATGCTCACTAAGGGACATGCTCAACTGGTTAAGGTCAAGCAAATGATAAGTAAATCTGAGGTATTGAGCAGAATATTTGCTGTTGCCCATCTTTTAAACTAAGAAAAAAACCTGATAACACTTCCAACCAGTTAAGATCTAAAACCATGAGAGCCACTGCCTAGTATTGTATCAGAGAATTTATCATCATCATCATCATTATAATTATTATTATTACTATTAAGGTAGCAAGCTGGTAGAATTGCTAGCATGCTGGGCAAAATGCTTAGTGGGATTTCACCTGTTACTATGTTCTGGGTTCAAATTCCACCGAGGTTGACTTTGCCTTTCATCCTTTTGGGGTCAATAAATTAAGTACCAGTGAAATACTGGGGTCGATGAGATCACCTAGTATCCTCCCACTAATTTTCAGGCCTTGTACCTATAATAAAAAGGATTATTATTATTATCTTCATTAGTATCTTCTTTTAATTCCGTTTCCATTATGCTGAGTGTCTTCCTGACACCTAGAGTATATTATTATTATCATTATTTTTCACCTAAACCTCTCATTTAAATATATAAAATGTTATAACAAACTCAGATTCACAGACTCACACACACACACACATACACATTTAATGGCTGATATAGAACAAATATTATTTGTCACATCTAGACATAATGTTGACTGAGGTTTGACAAGCATACAGTTCAAATGTTTTCCAAGCGGCTATTCACATTGTTGAAGGATCTATTGAATTTGTAAACATTGTTTGTAGACAAGCTGCATTTCTTTCATGTAAGAAAATATAGACCTCTGTGTTCAAGATAAGAGAACACAAAATATATCATTGATCTTGAATTCAGAATTCAAAGAGAGAAAAAGATTTAACTGACATTGTAATAAATGATTTTTCCTGAAGAGAAGATAAAGCTGAAATTGTAATGAAGTCCAGAAATAATTAAAGAAACATCAACTATTAAATATAACTTAGATACTTTCTTTGTAGTTAAGTTTGTGATGAGAATAATAATTTATTACACTTCAAAGAAAGTCATTCTTTTATACGTATGATATGCAGATTTCTTAAGAAGACCAGATCGAAGTATTATGAATGATATATGATAGATGAGCAATGAAAAAGTTTGAGAAAACAAAGTTTGAAAGAGTTTGAAAAGCTTGATGTCATTTGAATCATGAAGAAATAACTTAGGAATGAAAATTCATAGGATTTAACTCAACTAATTAAAAAATATGAACATGTGGTGTGTAATACTCGTTTTCATGAGAAAATGAAACAAAACAAGTTACGAAATAGGATATCACTAAGAAATAGATGTCTTCCAGAGATTTAACATGATAGTTAAGTACGAACAATATTACAGCATTGAAAAGAACTGCATTATTTATGGGATGACCCAATACATATATTGGTCCTTCTGACATTAAGTTTTCTTTTTTCCACACAAGATGTGTGACTGTTGAGTGGTATTGTGATATTCATCTCTTGTGCAAGGCCAGATATGTAGAATTCTTCCCTTATTACTTTTATATTTTACTCTGAGTACCATCTGTTGAGGAGCCATAACTATGAGTCATCCTACTAATTCCAATTATTTGAATTATACAGGTCATAACATTACAGTGTCTCCTATAAACAGTGGCTAATGTTATCAATGCCCGACCACTTTAATTCAACTCAGTGTTGCAAGGGTGAATAAATGAAAAATGAAAAAAAATGAAAAAAAAAAAAATAGTTGTCTGTAGCAATGAAAGATACAAAAAAAAATTATTGCAAGTTTGCCTATTCTCACTTATTACCAACCACACACACACACACACACACGTAAGCAACATGCACAGATACACATATACACACACATTCACCTCACTGACCACTCATAATGGTAAATAGATAAAGAGGAATCAAAAGAAAATAAAGGGGAAATAAAAAAAAAAAAAACTAAAGAGGTATGAGGGGTTTATTGAGATTGTTAAAAACTAACAAGAGTAAATCAAAGATTATTTGACTAGGTTATCTTATGTGCACTTTTATCTATGTGATACGTTGCCAGTACCGCCTGACTGGCTCCTGTAGGATTTTCGAGCGAGATCGTTGCCAGTGCCCCTGGACTGGCTTGTGCGGGTGGCACATAAAAGACACCATTTCGAGCGTGGCCGTTTTCGTGCAGGTGACACGTAAAAGCACCCACTACACTCTCTGAGTGGTTGGCGTTAGGAAGGGCATCCAGCTGTAGAAACTCTGCCAAATCAGACTGGAGCCTGGTGTTGCCATCCGGTTTCACCAGTCCTCAGTCAAATCGTCCAACCCATGCTAGCATGGAAAGCGGACGTTAAACGATGATGATGATGATGATGATGATATCCTGTTGAAAATTCATATATGTGGAAAGTACTTGAAAACTTTTGTAAAAGAATGCACGCATTTCAAAGCTAATTTGTTATGGGGATTTTTTAAATTTCCTCTTTATTTACCCTTTATTTCCTCTTTCTTCTGATCCCTCTTAATCTATGTATGCCAGTTCTGTCTCATATTACATGAGTAAATATGTGTGTGGTGTGTGTGTGTGTGTGTGTGTAGCTGGAGGTGGTAGTTAAATGCACAGGAGATTATATATATATACATATATACGTGTGTGTGTGTGTGTGTGTGTAGTAAGAGAAAGAAAGATGAGGGAGTGTTGATGCGGTGGAGAATCTGCAAGAGTTAAGTGTATGAAAGTGTAGTGCTGGTGACACAGGCAGAGACTTGAGAAGATTTTGAGGAGACTGAGTAGCCATGGGAGGAAGGTCAGTGAAAGGAAGAGAAGCAGGAGTGTTTCATCGATGTGATTTGGGGGGGGGGGGGGAGCAAGAGCACTCCATTTCATTATTACATTTTGAGCATTATCTCTACCATGTTTGCAGAGTGCAGGTCCTTTACAGAACTGCAGGCAGTCTCTTAATATCTCTTTTGTGAGGCTTAGCAACTTGAAATATATGTATATAATACAAATAATAAATGAGTATATGCATATATACGTACATGTATGTACATACATCTACCTGTAATATATAGATGCATATCTGGATACAGGACATTGCAAACAAAACGTAGACAAAATGATAAACAAGTACAGAAAACACACAGGCCACATAGAGAACATTTCCTTCATCAGCTGCCACCATTCAACACTGGCATTTTGACACATGCATACGTACATGTATGATATGTATGTATCTCTGTATGTATACATACATGCAGTGGCAACTGATCAAAGTATGTTGAGCCCTACAGAGGAGCTGATGAAGGACAGAGGTAATTAGTGATATCCTGTAATTGCCTAACCCCTTCTGTACTATTAATTATACCCCTCCTTGGAATCACTTCCTTTTGTCCCCCATCCTGCATTTACCACTCTTTTCCCTTGCCGTTTTATTTCATCTACTGCACATCTCTTCTTGAAGTCCATCTCATATCTGCTTTCAATAACCACACTGTCTTTCTTTGTCACTTACTGTACATCTTTCTCTCTCTCTTTCACCCACCCACCACACAAACTATACAGCATCCTATTTCTCATTTATATACAGTTTTCTTATACTCTTGCTCTGGATCCCAATCTAATTTGTAATGTCATTTATCCCCTCCTCCTCCTTGACCGATTCCGTTTCCTTCACCTTCTACACAGGCTGATATTCACCATTGATCACACCCCCTCTCCTGTTCATTATTTGCATTCTCCTCTATCCTCATCTTTTCATCATGTTGCTCTCCTTTCACCTTCTCTCACCGATCATCTCACCCTTTTTGATCCTCTCTCCAAGTTCGCTTATATTCTTATGTGGGAATGCACTCACACCTCAACACTACCATCTCTTTTCTCTTTTTCCTGCTGGGGTTGCCACGCAAGACACAGGGTGACCTCACTAGTACAAGTGCCATAACAAAGGCACCTAGTATGCTCTGCAAAGTGTTTGGTATTATGAAGGGTATCCCATCATAGAAACCATGTCAAAGCAGACACTAGAGCATGATGCAGGCCTCTGCCTCTCAGATCCTACTGAATCATCCCACCATACCAACATGCAAAATGGATGTTAAATGATAACCATGTATATCTATGTATGCACACACATACATACACAAACGTACACACACATACACATATATACACACACATTCATATATATATATATATATATATATATATATATATATATACACACATTCATATATATAATACAAACACACATCCATATATTTATATATACAACTGCACGAGGGCTGTTTGCGATTTTTCCTTATTTTTCCTTATTTTCCCTTCTGTCTCTCTGGACTTAATTGTTTCTGGTGAAGAGCTATGCTCGAAACATTAAGAACTTTCTCCCTTCACCAAGTGTCCAGTTAATATATTTCTTGTGCACATCCTCACATTTGTTTTTTTCTTTTTTACCCTGCTTTTTAATTGTTTGCTTATTTGAATTATATATATATATATATATGTATATATATATATATATATATATATACATGCACACACATTCATGCACACAACCACACACACACATGTGCGTGTATATGTGAATATGTGTGTGTATATATATGTGTATATATATATATATATATATATATATATATATATGTGTGTGTATGTGCGTGTGTGTATATACATATATATGTGTGTGTGTGTGTGTGTGTATATACATATATATGTGTGTGTGTGTGTATACGTATATATGTGTGTGTGTGTGTGTGTGTGTGTATATACGTATATATGTGTGTGTGTGTTCGTACATACACCTACACATCCCTTTCATATCAAGATTGAATGCTTTATGGTCTATGTTTTTATAATTTGTATTAATAGAATGTTGCAGGAAATCTGTCATTTTTGTTTTGCTATACAGTTTGCAAAAACACAATTTCAGTATATTTCCTGCCTATATTAATTATCTATTTATTTTCTTCTTTCTCAATTTGTGGGAATTTTTTTTCATTTTCACTTTAAACATTTTTAAAAATACAATTTGATCAAAATTTTCTCTTAATTGTTAAGTATCATGAGCATATTTTATTATGTTATGCTTGATATGAAACAATAATCTATTTACAATTATTGCCTGTCAATTGTTTATGCAAAATGGATTAGTTCAGTTGATAATGAATTTTCCTTTTATAATTTTCTATTTACTTTTTTCAATTTACTCCTCACTAGTGTATAATATTTGGAAGCTGTGTATGCAGTGCTGGATATTGTGTGTGTTTCATGAATTTTAGTGTTTTATATCATGCAAGAGGTTGTGGCAAGTCTCTTAGTTTGTTTTTTCTTAAATGTGTCAAAAATATTTTAAATGAAAGTTAGGATATTGAAAGAAATTTTATTATTTTTATTTCAGTTAAATTGTAATTCCATTTTTATTTTCTATTTTTGTGATAAAAATTATATAAATTATCTACACACACACACGCACACACACACACACACACATGTATATACAGAGCACCTGTATTACAGCTATCTCAGGTTATGAAATTTTATGCTAATAAAAATTGTGAAGCATGACCCCTTATTTTTGACTGAATACATTGTGTGACTTTGTCTATTTTCCTGAGTTACAATGAGTATTTATCTATCTGTCTATTTATTTATCTATCTAAATAAATAAATTGACCTTCCTTACCACAACATTCACCAACACAACTATCATCATCAACACCAAAACCATTACAGCCATACCAACTCCTCAATGACCATCGTTTGTCTTTACGTTTCTGAGTTCAAATTCCGCCGAGGTCAACTTTGCCTTTCATCCTTTCGGGGTCGATAAAATAAGTACCAGTTGCATATTGGTGTCGCTCTAATTGACTGGCTCCCTCCCAAAAAATTTCGGGCCTTTTGCGTAGAGTAGAAAAAAACAATAGTATGAACAAGATATGCAACTCCATCTAAAATAATAAAAAAAAAAAAGAATGATCACATGAGGTATATGGTCCTCTAATTTATTTTGTGTGTTGAATGAAATGTCTTTTATCATATATCAATGAGGATTGACTTGAGACTAAATAGCAGCAGTTATAAAGCAAGAACAATTTTTTTTGTTGACACTCCGTCGCTTACGACGTCGAGGGTTCCAGTTGATCCGATCAACGGAACAGCCTGCTTGTGAAATTAACGTGCAAGTGGCTGAGCACTCCATAGACACGTGTACCCTTAACGTAGTTCTCGGGGATATTCAGCATGACACAGTGTGACAAGGCTGACCCTTTGAATTACAGGCACAACAGAAACAGGAAGAAAGTTGTGGTGAAAGAGTGCAGCAGGGTTCGCCACCATCCCCTGCCGGAGCCTCGTGGAGCTTTAGGTGTTTTCGCTCAATAAACACTCACAACGCCCGGTCTGGGAATTGAAACCGCGATCCTATGACCGCAAGTCCGCTGCCCTAACCACTGGGCCATTGCACCTCCACAGCAAGAACAATATGACTACAGTTACCACCATTAGATCCCCCACCACCACTCACACCAAAACGAATAACACCACAACTACTATTGAATAACCAATTGGCAACACTAATAATATCAGCAGGTTAGCAATGTCTGTAGCTACATATGTTATATATCAACACTGGTGCACGTATGCATAAGTGGAGTGTGGAATCTTTATGGGTCAAGTGAGATGTGCAAGAGCAAAATGCCTCTGAAACTGGTAATCCTTCAAGTACATGTAAACATACAATACTTCCTCATTCATGTTTACTTCATCACGTTTGCATTCTTACATCCATAGGAATAAGATGACAAATTTTAGTCCTCAAAAAATGGTTCTGTTTTGGTGCTGTTATTTCACTACATATTTGTTGTGGATAACTGTTGATGCCACAGCTGCTGAATCGATCTGAAGGTAGTAGGATGAAAAAGAATTCTAAAAGGATTACACCATTACACTGGATATTAAAACTTGATGTTTTTAAAACGTTTGAAGTGTGTGTGTGTGGGCGGGGGGGGGGGGCAGCCCCATTACCAAAACATCAGCCTGATTGCCCAATCATCAAAGCTTGTAACATATACACTAGGAACAATACATGGCAATGGGGAGAAAATCAAGTCACATGCTCAAGTGGCTATGCTGTTAACTGCTCAATCCTTGTCATTGATCTATGATACTTAAATTAGAATGAGTCTTGAGCGTATGGATTGAGTGGATCAGAGCGGACACATTGTGCAAGTAAGCATGATGGTAATTAAAGATAATGTTTGAACGATGATTTTCAGAAAAAGGAAAGGGAATCTTTAAATGAAAAATCTCTCCTGGCTTATAAAGGCTGGTTTGAAAGGTTTAAGAAGCACTTGAATTTGTACAGCATATTAAATGCTTTTTGGTCTTTGTTTTTATAATTTGTACTAATAGAATGTTGCAGGAAATCTGTAAATTTTGTTTTGCTGTACAGTTTGCAAAAGCACAATTTCAGTATATTTCCTGCCTATATTAATTATCTATTTATTTTATTCTTTCTCAGTTTGTGGGTATTTTTTTTCTTTTTTTTTTTTTTTTTCATTTTTCATTAAAAATTACTAGCTGGTGATGTTACCAGTGCTGATGGAAAGATTGGCAGTAAATATTTTGAGTAGATGAAAAAGATGATTGCTAGTGGAAAATACATAGAAAAGCAAGTATACAATGTTGATGAAACTGCACTTTTCTAGAAATTCTTGCCTTCTAGAACTTTTATTTCTCAAGAAAAGCCAGCATTTAAAGTTTCTACATGAAAAAAGGAAAAAAAACATGCATCTTCTGGGAGGAAATACCACTAGTGATATGAAAATTAAAGCTCTGATCATGAAGGTAGAAGCTTCGAAATTGCAGGGTAGTGTGAAAGATGGTTAGAGATTATGATATGCGTTGGGATAGATGTAGTGAATAGGGAACAACTGTGGAGAGATGGTTGATAATAAATGTGAACTGGTAGGAAGGTAAGCGAGAAGAGGCAGTACAGAAAGGATGCTGAGCAACTGGATAATAATGTGAGATTTGCAGCAAAAGTTATGTAAAGAAGGGCACCATTTTTTTTTTCATTACAAACACATATTAACTGATTTATACAGAGATGTTAAATGTTATACATGTCATAAATATTCATTTCCTACTTTGGTGTAGGGTCACACATTTCTCAGGAAGTAAAAATGCTTGTTAAATTAACCTCTGTACTTAACTGGTATTTCATTTATCAATCTCCTCAAGTTGAGAAATAAAACCAGATGTGGTAAAATTTGATCATCTAACGTAAAGTTTCAATATTACATACTGCTAAGCTTTTAGGCCAGCACTCTATTGTTTCTACTCTATCACATCTTAATTGTTTATTTATAAATCAATTATAGTTTTATTCACCTACAACTTTAAGAATAAGTGAACTCATGAATGGGAAACTGGTAGGTTGTTATCAATATTTTACTGAAGCACCATATTTACGTCCATCACATGAGGCATTTACTATAGACACATCACTTCAACTACACAGCCTCTGAGATAGCCTTTTACAGTTATTTATTGAAAGTCTATTGCCAACAGTCAGACTTGGAATAATACTCACTTATTACACCTCTTTTCCATTTATGTTAGACTGGCATGTTACTGGTTGGCATGGTAATATTGAATGTTTGCAAACATATTCTTTCTGAAGGCATACATTGGCAATCATGCACCTCTATAAATAAATGTCTGTGGCTTTTAAAACAAATACATACATACATGTATGCATGCATGCATGTGTGTGTATGTGTGTGTATATATATATATATATATATATATATTAAAGAAGTTTCAAAACGCCACTATATACGATAAATTTTAATTTTCTCAGAGATATTTTACATGTTTTGGTTCCTGAAAAAGCGAACCTTATCAAAAATACATATTTTTAAAATAAATGTAATTAAAAGAAACGTTCATAATTGTTTCTTACTGGTGTCAAGAGTCCACGTGGAAGCGTTGACTCAATTATGAACTTTTCTTTTAATTACTCTTTTACTTGGTAGAGCACTGCCTTTAGTCGAGCAAATCGACCCCAGGACTTATTCTTTGGAAGTTTTCTTTGGCTGAATCGCTAAGTTACAGGTATGTAAACACACCACCATCGTTTGTCAAGCGATGTTGTGGGGGGGGGGGACAAACACAGACACACAAACACACACACACACATATATATATATACATAACGGGCTTCTTTCAGTTTCCGTCTCCCAAATCCACTCACAAGGCTTTGGTTGGCCTGAGGCTATAGTAGAAGACACTGAACCCAGAACCATGTGGTTGGTAAGCAAGCTACTTACCACACAGCCACTCCCGCGCCTATATATATGTTTATATCTATATGTATATCTGTCTATATTTATATGTATATATGTATGTATATATGTGTCTGTATGTGGATAGATATGTGTGTGTGTTCGTGCTATATATATATATATATATATATATATATATATATATATATTAGATTAAATTTATTATGGACTACAAATACAATACAAGAATATATGTGTTTTTGAAAGAGAGGGATTATCTTAATGTCAATCTACTTTATTTGCATATTTGTCAAATTCTACGAATATCACTGTGACATCTCAGTATAGAGATTAAAAAAAGATCATTTGAGGCTTTTTTTTTACCTCCAGATCAGTTCTGACTCAGTAAGCTTTTTATCTAAGACATTCCACTCTTGACAACCATTCTGTCTCTGCTGTGGTGCTTATATAGGTATATATATGTTGTATACTCTTTTACTTGTTTCAGTCATTTGACTGCGGCCATGCTGGAGCGCCGCCTTTAGTCGAGCAAATCGACCCCGGGACTTATTCTTTGTAAGCCTAGTACTTATTCTATCGGTCTCTTTTTGCCGAACCGCTAAGTTATGTGGACATAAACACACCAGCATCGGTTGTCAAGCAATGCTAGGAGGACAAACACAGACACACAAACACACACATATATATATATATATACATATATACGACGGGCTTCTTTCAGTTTCCGTCTACCAAATCCACTCACGAGGCTTTGGTCGGCCCGAGGCTATAGTAGAAGACACTTGCCCAAGGTGCCACGCAGTGGGACTGAACCCGGAACCATGTGGTTGGTAAGCAAGCTACTTACCACACAGCCACTCCTGCGCCTATATGTTCATTTGCTTTTTAAAACTATAATTGTGTGATCCAAGGGAGATTAGCTACTGTTTCTTGCTGATTAAACAACCTTCTGTTTCCTTTAAGTAGTTCTTGGGCATGGTGTGTATCATTATGTAACTCTGCTTGTGCTTTAGCAAAGCTGTTACAAATAACCTGATATTCTTTCTTGTATTGGGAAACAGGTTTTTGTGTATCTTTAATTTGATTATTTATGTTGATTATAGATTCTCCCACCAAATGATGAAAAATATTATTTATAAAATAGTGTTTAATTATTTAATCATTTTAATCGTTTTAATTAGCTATTCAACTTAATATCGCTATATTGATTTGGTGGTGAACATTTAGTGATTTGTGCAGCTTTTATGCTATTAATGACTTTTCCACAATTATGTCAGTTTCATCTGTTGTAAAACCTCATGTTTAAAATTCAAACAACTGTACTGTATTCTTTCACTGGAACATTTGCCATTTGAAGTAAATTGTCTCTGTTCAGTCATTTCTGTGGCAAAAAAAAAAAAAAAAAATTTTTAAAGCAGGAAAAAAAAATTACTAATTAATGGAAAGCTTGAATTGATCATTCATACAGTTATTTCTCTTAATTTCATTCTGTTGAATTTGATTTATGTTAGAGTTTTCTTTTACAGAAACTTAACTCAATTGTATTTACTGTAGTCTGAAGCAATAGCAAGATATAAACTCTAGAAATGTGTACATTTTCAGTGCAAACTTTCTTGTGAAATATTTCAAAAACCACTCATTAAGATGTCATTTCATTAACTGAAAAACAAGCTTGAAAGGTCCAGCTAAATTAACTAATGCAAATAAATATTTACAAGGTAAACACATGAGCAGGTCTTCGAATGAACGATATATATATATATATATATATATATATATATATACATATATATATATATATATAGTTCAAAAAAACAATAACAAAAAAACAAAAAAACAACAAAGTGAGGACGTGATATGGATAGTATTATTGGACGCTCAGGAAAGGAAAGAGAGAGTGTATGACGTTTCGGGCGTAGCCCTTCGTCGGAAAGATGGAAAGTTCGGAGAATGGAAGAACGGAGAAAGAGGAAAATGGTACCGATGCCCACGAGGTTACATGATGAAAAGACCGGAAGAGGAGGTGGTGGGGGAAAAGTTCTTTCTAAGATAGGATAGTGAAAAAGGGAGATGAATCTGTGCGTTTGCGAAAGTCTGCGAGTGTGTGTGTGATAACAGAACGTGTGTGTGCGTATGTATGTGTGTGTGTGTGTGTGTGTGTGTGTGTGTATGGTTTGGTGGTTTATCTGTTAGTGTGTTTGTGTGTGTGTGTGTGTGTGTATGACGTAGTGGAAGAAATTAGTAGCAGGACTGGTTAGTGGACGCTGTAGACAGTGTAGGTAGAAGGTCAACAGGTGGTTATTTGGGTGTGTGTGTGTTCGTGTTTGTGTGGGGTTGTCGGTGTTAGGTACGTGTACGTGTGTGTGTGTATTTTGTATGTGCGCGTGTGTGTATGTGTATGTTTTCTGTGCGTGCGTGTGTGTTTGTGTGTATGTGTATGTTGTGTGTATGTGCGTTGCTGTGTACGTGTGTGTGCGTGCGTTTGCTATTGTAATGAAACAAAAGTAGAATTGTTTATAGCTTAAGCTATTTGATTTCAGATACTCTTCCAAATGAGTATTTCATCACTGCAAAGACTCTACATCTGTCTTTGTAGTATTTGATATTTTCTGTCTTAGGATTCATTTTTTTTTCTTAATCATTATATCTGTAAATGTTCTTTTTTCAATACTATTTCCATTAATTTATGTTTAAAAATTTAGATCCAGAAAAGTATTTTTAAGATTCCAATAATTTAACAAACACTTGTTTTACTTTCCTCTCTTCACACTTTCAACTTAACTCATGTCATTTGATTTCAGTAAAATCTTGTTGATTACTTCGTATAAATTCAAGAAACATTTCTCTGAAATAAGCGAATTCTGAATGTTAATAAGAGTAGCAAAATATTCAATTAGTAGAGAAAAGTAGAGTGTTCTCTAGCTTTGTAGCTAAGATTTTAATTATATTACATTTGTTGCATTACTAAATGAAATATCTACTATAAAATATAAATTGTACGGCAGTTTCAAGAACATTCTTTCATCTCAGACAGTATTGTTTACTGATCTAACAGAAACCAATCATGGGTTTCCTTTAGATCAGTAAATTTAAGATAACTCTTTCAAGTAGAAAGATGTCTACTACTCGACAAATCTGTTGTAGCTCATTTTAGCACTGCAACAGAAATCACTTAAGAAAACAGTTCATTCAAATCACCTCAATGCTTTGTGATGCTCAATCAGACTGAAAATAACTATATTTTCATTGTATCTGATGTCTAACTAATATTTATTCAAGTTACATTTAAAGAAGTGTTCTTTCATCTCATCTGAAAATATTCTTCAAAATGTTTAGAAGAATGCCATATGACTATCACTTCTTTCATATTTTCATTTGATTTCATTGCAATTCATATTCGCTAGAACATCTTGCTTACTATCCAGTGTATTTCAAGTAAACATAGCTATTAACAATTCTAAATTTGTGCTATTAAACCTCCTTACTTTCATTTCACTTTTGATTTCACTCATTCAGAAAATATTCAGGTAACTTTTCTACTTATATCTGTATAAAAAGCAAACTTTTCTACTGTGTTTTCTTAGGTATTAACTTTTGATTTTAATTTTTTCAGCTGTTACGTCATCTGATGTTAATAACCCCATTTTTAACAATTATGTTTGTTTTTCTAATTTTACATCTGAGCTTTTTATTTTCTCTAGAAATTCATGTATGCATGAGTAAGTATGAGAGAATGTAGATTTACAGTCATGTTTGCAATGCTTAAAGAATAGGTTTTAATACTGAGCTTTAATTAAGTCTTGTGTATAAAAATTCTGGTGGAGTGGCTAGACATAATTGACAAGTTTACTTCGAAACCAAATGGTTTCAAATTCAGTCCCAGTTAGGTGCTCTCCATAGCCCCAGGCTGAATATAGTTTTGAGTGAATCTGGTTGATGGAAACTGAAAGAACTGTGTAATATATATATATAGAGAGATACTGTAGAACTGTGTTTAAGTTGACTTTACAAATTCATGCCAAAATCACAAAAATAAAAACAACGGTGATGGTGATTGAATTATATTCATCATCGTAATCATCATCATTTTAATGTCCATACCTATATATATATATATATGTGTGTGTGTGTGTGTGTGTATGTATGTATGTATATATATATATATATATATATATATATATATATATATATATATAATGTATATACTAAGGTTTGGTAGGTGAGTTCAGTAAAAAATTTAGATTCAAAATTGAATGTGACGCTTAAGTTTAGGCACCAGAATATAGTATGGTATTATCCAAACAATTCCAAAAACAAGGTGATCAAAAATAAAAAAAAGCAACATGGATTTTCAAGGTTATTGCAGTACACACGTTTCATGCCACTCCGTTTATTTAAGTAATGTGGGCAATACATTAAATGTAAAATGCAGAGCAATCTTCAGCTGCACAAAGATACAGAAAATTTACTGAAAATTTCATTTCAGCAGAGTGGACATATTACTGTTGTGACAACATTTAAACAATCTAAGTGGGAAAGACGAATACAAAAAAAACCATCTTGACATAGCCAAGGCTAGCAGGCTAGTAATTAATTCTAGGTAGAATTCTAACTGTCCCTGATTTTATTTGTTTTTATCTAGTGATTTAAAGCTTAAGGGGGCAACCAGCCTTTCTCTCATAAGGAAAGGGAAGGGGTAAACATTATACATGGATATGGTCATAAAGATTCCCCTGGTCATAGTGGCAACACAATTTTAGGTTGAGTTTTTTTTACTACTATCACAATGTAGTAGGGGAAATTTAACATTGAGCATACCTAGATGCTTAAACCGACAACTGGCACCCATGCCAACCTCTCCTTCATTGAACCCTAAACTCTGCTTGCGAAGACTTGTTGGGGCAAGTGAAATCATAATTGAACCATACTCAATGACTGGCACTTGCGCCAGTGGAGCACTATCAGCACCATCTGAGCGTATTCATTGCCAGAGCAGCTGTCTGGCTTTCATGCTAGTGGCCCGTAAATAGCACCATTTGAATGTAATCGATACCAGGGTCGCCTTCTAGCATTTGTGGTGGTGGCACGTTAGAAAATCGTTTGAGCGAGGTTGTTGCCAGTGCTGCTGGACTGGCTCCCATGCAGGTGGCATGTAAAAAACACCTTTTTGAGCATGGCCGTTGGCAGTACCGTGTGACTGACCCTCGTGCCGGTGGCACGTAAAAGCACCCACTACACTCTCAGAGTGGTTGGCGTTAGGAAGGGCATCTGGCTGTAGAATCACTGCCAGTCCTCAGTCAAATCGTCCAACCCATACTAGCATGGAAAGCGGACGTTAAACGAACGATACATACATACATACATACATATATATATATATATATATATATATATATATATATATGCATATATATACTCCTTTTAGAGATTTTATAGTGTTTAGTAATTTCTTTTTTCAAAAGCTCATGGTAGTAGTTTATGTCTAGATTATACACGTTTCCAGTTTTATTCAAGTGAACAATTACTCTGCTTTTATTTCTAAGTTCTGATATGATGCATTTCAGTTTCTTCAAGTATCTAAGGGGATATTTTTAAAATTTTACATTTTTCATAATCTTCCATAATTCATCCTCAGAACTGGCAACGTGACCATTCGGTGGTAGGTATTTCTTGGTCTTTAATAATCCACTTACAAATTAGTCCTTTTCTTCAGTTATGCTACTTATTGGTGTATCATATCTTTATCATGAATGGTAAGCCTTCCATCTAAGTCTATGGATAAACTCCATTGTTTTTCAAATTAGGTCCTTTAAGTATTCCATTCTGGTTGAAATTGGAATATCTTTCATAAAAACATTGACTTCAATTTTCTCCATTTTTCTGTCATTAAATTTTATTTCTGAAATTAAAGAATTGTGTATGGAAACAGCTGTAGGTATAATTTGAATGGCTTTAAATAAAAACATCTGTATGTAAATTTTTTCCATTTTCTTATTTTAAGATTTATATCTATGTATCTATCTATCTATCTATCTATCTATCTATCTATCTCTATATCTATCTCTCTATGTACATATATATGTGTATATATATATATATATATATATATATATATTTGTGTGTGTGTGTGTTTGTGCATGTATATATATATATATGTATATATATATATGTATATATGTGTGTGTGCATGTGTATATATATGTATATGTGTGTGTGTGTGCATGTATATATATATGTATATGTGTGTGTGTGTGCATGTATATATATATGTATATATGTGTGTGTGTATGTGCATGTATATATATGTGTATGTGTGCATGTATATATGTATATATATGTGTATGTGTGTATATATATATATATATATTTATATGTATATAGATGTATATGTATGTGTGTGTGTACATGTGTATATATATGTGTATATATATCTATATGTCTATATGTGTACATATGTTTGTGCATATATGTGTGTGTGTATATATGTGATATGTGTTTGTGTCTTCTTACTGCATGGTTTTAAATGAGTGTCACAATGACAACATGTCTCACTATGTGCAAATGTTACTGTGCTTGACAACAAGCAATGTGTGGTGTACAAGAAGGCTATCAGGCTGTAGGAAATCTTTCCAAGAATTATTTCTGATCCATGTAAACATAGAAAATGGACATTGAAATGATAAGGACGATGATTATAACTTAATCACATTTTTCATCATCATTGTTTTTATTTTTCTGATGTTAGCATGAATTGGATAAGTCAGTTTGAACATAGCTGTACAGTATCTCTTCTGTGAGGCTCAGATTCCTGAGATGTGCTCTCATCACTTCTGACCACATCTTTTTCAGTCTTACTATTTTGCATACTCATTCTACTTGCATTATTTGAGAATTTTCATTCAACACTCATTCTTCATATACATGACCTGTCCATATCATTCACATTTTGTTTTCATTCACATCATTGTAAATATATCTGATATCTAGTTTTTCCTTTCAGCATTGTAGTTTATAGATACTGCCATTATATATCCAACAGAGTATACTCACTGTGTTTCTTTCTTGCCTTCATATATTTGTTGTATATGGCACTAATGTTCCCCTGTCATACATTTTCACTTGGGCCATGTGATTAATTATATTTTTATCACACATAGACAGGCATACACTTCCTTTTAGTCGCATAATAATTCTTTGTTGAATTCTTTCTGTTTTGGCTATATTAAACCAGAGTTCTCTATAAAATATGTGTTACACTGTAGAGAGACAAAAGAAAAAATAGTTTCATTTGAAATCATTAGTTGATAAAGTTTTATAGAATTGAGAGTTGCTAAAATAGAAACTGAAGAACAATTCTGGAAGAAATGGAATACTTGCATGTAACAGATAAATTAAATAAGATAATGCAATTAATATATAAGAAATAAAGAAAAAGAAAGCTATCAGAAAATAAAGAGGCTGTATTCATACAAAGAGAAACTAAATAGAAAAACAAAATTATAGTGGTGAGTTTAGGAGACTTTCAATTTGGTTTATACCTCAAAGGTATATAGATCTTTGGAATGATAAGTATTTTTAGCTTCTCTTTATTTTTTAAATTTTTATTTTCAATTAGTTGACAAAATATTCTTGTATTGATTATGTTTGCTGATTTTCTTTTCCTTAGTAAAAATATATTAGGTATGCAACACTTAATGTTGTTATGCTAGCTACCTTAAGGGCTGCATTGTAAATTTGAATCTTCTGCTATACATCTACTAAGGATTCTTCATCAAAATTAGATGAATTTTCTGTCCTCTTGGCATGTCAAATAATATGCACATTTTACTCTAGAAATGTTTAAAAAAATTTTTTCTACTTAAATTTATACAAATAAAATTTTGCTTCACATTACTATTTTATTTAATTTTATTTTGAAGAATTACCTATTTTCACATGAACCCAGTAATTTGTTTTTATTTCTGTGAAGAATTGTTGATTATATTTGTTTATTGATTTGGGTCATATTTGTTGTTTATCTCTGTTTATATTGAGAAATTATGTTAGTTCTCTACTTGATAAAGAAATAATTAATTCCACAGCATTTTACTATGAAATCTCTGCTTTTGATGGTCATTCTTGCTTTCAAGACTTATTTTATGCTAAAAGCTTGCATCAAGTTTTTATTAAGACTGTGAAATATAAATTCATAGATTTATTTATTTATTACTGTAAACAATGTGGTGAAATCACTGTATTGCATTTCACTGTTTCCTTCTTCAAATTTAATACTTTTGATTTTGAACTTCTTAACATTCATGCTAGCACAGATGTACATACCAGAAATTCTGATGTTTGCTCCAAAGTTTTAGCATATGTATTATTCAATTAAATGCCTTTGCCATTATCCATTAATCACTGATGAAATAGAAATTGTTTATGGTAGTTAAATGAAATAATGTGCTTTATCACCAGCAGATGTTTTGCACTAAAGTAACTGTGATTAAATTATGAAACTTTTCTGGAAGTTACCCAAAATCCACTACTTCAGTCAAATTGTCCACTTAATCTTAAATCTATTGTTTCCAACTCTTGGATTTTTTCAAAATCTTATTTGTACAAACATCCAATATAATGTACATAAGCATTAATGGATCTGAACAAAAATACTTGACTAAATATCACCCAATAGTTACAGTCTTACCAATGACTCAGTGTTAGCTAGTTAGAACTATTATGTAGCTTGCAATTCTGACTTAGAATATTGTTTGTTTTAGATATCATTTACATGTTTATATTACTAGTGAACATTACTTGCCTATCTCCTAGATGGTAATTAAGTCTTAATGTAAATAAAACCCTAATGTAAATAATGATTATAAATACACCCCCATACATAATATATAGACAAGACAAGCCAACAAAGAACTTCTATGCATTTATTCAGCTAACTAAAAACAGCAGCCATACCTCATTCATGTTTTTCTTTACCCAATGTGAACAATATTTGTTTAGCTTGCTATACTATAGCAAAAATGTTTTAAGGAATAGTTTTAAAAAGGCTTTAGATGAACCAGCAAGTATATAAGATTACCCTTTAATCTTATATACTTTATCCTTTAAGGACCATGTGATCCAAGCCATTCCATTACCATTAAGCAAAATCAGTTCTCAGAATCCCCAGTTTGATTTACAGATTTACTGCTACAAATGGAAACAACTAGCTTCATAATAGCTTCAAAATTGATCACACATTTATGACATTGTAATAACATACAATTATGTTGGATGGCACATTTCTAAGACATCCATAAAATGATAATCAGTAACTATACTTAAAATGAAACCACATAAAATTAACATAAAATAAAAATTTATGCATCAAAAAAAAAAAAAAAAGATCACCATTTTTCTGCATAACAAACATAACAGATTCACTTTTTTAAAACAGCATTATCGATGACACAAATACTGAAAGTAGAATTATTGATGGTACAAATATATCTCCCAAGAGGTAAAAAATATGTTGTTATATTAAATAACTATATGATTTGCAACTAATATATCAACTAACTGAGTAGTTACTCCTACTCTGCTCTCTATAACATGAACATGATCAAGATACTCCTTATCATAGATCAGTTTTTTTTAATATTGCTTCCTTATTTACGAGGCCAATATTTGAAGTGGTCCGATCTGCTCTAAATATTTCCATTATAACTTTGAAAATATCTGTGTGTGTAAATGTTCAAACTGGCCAGATCCAGCCTTTCACACCTACTCTACAGTATCATTCGAAATGTAAACAGTTAAATGTCAAAGCTATGATATTATGTATGATTAATTCAAAACAATATGAATGAATAAGCATTTCGTTTGACATAATAATTTGAATGCTAAAGGGTCAGGTGGTGAGAGGAAGTACTAATGAAGTACTGAGGTCAATGACCTCAGTGCTTCATTGATACTTCATTTTATCACCCACCAAAGATGAAAGGCAATGTCAACATTAGTAAGATTTGGACCTAGAATACAAAGGAACAAATGCAACAAAACATTTTTTCAACAGTGTGACATCTCGTAGCTTCTTTATTTTTTTAATAATTCCATTGTATTTAAAAACTTCCCTATTGTAAGGCCTTCTTTGTTTTTTTTTTATATGATTCAAACAACATGGGAAGGTTTAAAACTTCAAAACTATAGTGTCTGAACTTTTCCTAATATTCTTTTCTTTTTCCCCGCACCTTTTTTTTCCAAGTCTAAAATTTGTCTAAAACTGAAAACAAAGCCAAAGGATTTGTTTGAACAGACAGCACTACCCAATACATTCTACATAAACCAGCCAATCATTTCATTCCCTTCATCAAAATTAAATAAAATGAAATAAGTCTTCCCTTGTTATTTCAGCTATTCTTCTCAGATACTTTCTCAATTACATTGTGGAGATGGTTGAGGCTGTAACATCAATCATCTCTATTATGGCCAACCTTTCGTTGCTTCTTTTCAACTGAGATACTTTTAAATACTTTCTTTTTGCACCATTGAAAATTACAAACACATCCGTATTTAATCCTGACATATAGTTGGAATTCATGGTTTGAATCAAAAATTGTTCTGAAAAATAAGCTGCCCTAAACATGAGAAAACAATATAGAATGTACCCACGGTGTTGTTTCCTCATGTTACTAACATTTGCATTTATGAGACATATTAGTTGCCCTACTTGTTACCAACAACACTAAACACTACATTCAATAATATTGAAATCCTGCTGCTAATCCAATATTCCAGGAGTTTATATCTATACTCTATGATATTCAACTAAGCTAGTCATGGATCTCTGTCATTTGATAATGAGGATTCAATTAATCAATCAACTGAATTATCTGCTTGTGAGTTAACATGTAAAATAACTGAGCACTTAGCAGGCATGAGTATCCTTCATGTAATTCTCAGTTAGAAACAATGCGATATAGGGACAAGGTTGTATTTTTTCAATTACATGAACAATTCACTTGATGGGCCTTTATACAGTTTCCTTTTACCCAGTTTCACTCACAAGAGATAAGTTTATCTAAGACTATAGAAAAGGACATTTGTTCAAAAGGCCACACATTGATCTCAAACCCCAAATCTCATAGTTTGGAAGTAAACTTTGTAACATATAACCATACTGTGCCTACTCTAGGTTAGTAACACTGTATTAGAAGGAAAAAAAAAATAAATAAAAGAAAGCATTTTCAGTTTTTTAAAATGTCTTCTGTTAATAATACCTTATTATTCTAAAAATTTTCTTTCCTTTAGTTTATTGTGAGCTTAAATTTTGAGACAATATTTAATTTAGAAATAGTGCCAGAAACAAGGCTTTTCTGCTAAAAGTTGTTCTCTCCTTGTCAGAGAGCATTTTATTTGTGTGCATAAATATATATATATATATATATATGTATGTATGTGTGTGTGTGTGTGTGTGTGTGTGTGTGTGTGTGTGTGTGTATATGTAAAAGAGACAAATGCTTATTCATGTATTCTCTCTAGTATTTTCATATACTCTGCGCATTAAGTAGAGCAATTCATCTGAATTACTGAATACTTTGCAAATTTATTTTATATGAAATAATCTACTAGCCCTAAGTTTATTGTGTGTGTGTGTTTAATGCATGTGTGTGTGTTTGTGTGTGTGTGTAATAAATAGCATGACGGCTGAAGATATTCCAATACTGAAACTAATTAGTTCGATAGTTTAGAGAGCAAAAAAGGAAGAAAGAAAAACCCTTCTTTGTATTTTGATTTGTATGCTCTAGGGAGTGCAATTCCAATGACTACATTTAAAACTAATGCTATTTTGTAAAGATATTCATTCAATTGATGCTGGTTATGTAGTATTGATTTTATTTTATTTCCTCTTTTCTTCAAAAATTGACACCAAATAAGAAAATTCTCTTATGCATGAAAAGATTTAAAAATAACTCCTCACATTTTCATCATCATCATCGTCACGATCATCATCATCTCCGTCATTATGGCAGCAGCAAGCTGGCAGAATTGTTAACATGCTGGGTAAAATGCTTAGCGACAGTTTGCCTATCTTCACATTCTGAGTTCAAATTCTACCAAGGTTAATTTTGCCTTGCATCCTTTCGGTGTCGATAAAATGAAGACCAGTTGAGCATTAGGGCTGATGTAATCGACTTATCCCTCCCCAGGAATTGCTGGCCCTGTGCCAAATTTGAAATCATTGTTATTATTATTGTTGTTGTTCCTGATTTCGACATAAAACCAACAATTTTGAGGTAAGGAGTTAGCCAATACCATTGATCCCAACACTTATCCCGGTATAATATTTTTATTAACCCCAGAGAGTGGAACAGCAAAAGTTCAACAAGGCAAGGTTTGAATTCAATATCTGTTTTGCCTTTCATTCCTCTGGAGTTGATAAAGTAAAATACCAATCATGTTTTGTGATTGCTTATATTGACTAACCACCTCTACTCACAATAGTTGGTCTTGTATGGAGACCTGTATATATATGTGTGTGTGTGGGTGTGTGCATGTGTGTGTCTATGGAGACCTGTATATATATATATATGTGTGTGTGTGTGTGTAAATGTGTGTGTGTATGCATACGTATGTGTGTGTGTGTGTATATGTGTGTATATGTGTGTGCATATGTGTGTGTATGTGTGCGTGTGTATCTTTAAGATTTTGGACTAATGAGTATATGTCGATTAGTGTGTTGAAGTGTTGAGTAGAGCACTGGCACAGTTTGGGTTACTTGGTGTCATCTGCAGGCAAGGTATATTTCCATTGGATCTACTTCAGGTACTCTGCAGTGTTAGTTGAGATTATAATAAAAATTTCTTAAGTAACCAGAAGATGGATTTGGCATACCAAATCTATCTTCTAGTTACTTAAGAAATTATTATCATCATTATTATTATTATTATTATTATTTCATATATATATATATATATATATATATATATATATATATATATATATATATATATATATATGTGTGTGTGTGTGTTTGTGTATATATATATATATATATATATATATATGCATGTGTGTGTGTGTTTATGGATGACCTAACATATAGGTTTGGCAGTATATGCGTGAATGTGTGTGTAGATAATTCTAATGTGGACACTTGCAAGTGAATGGCCTTCCATACCACAATCTATACTGGAATAGATAACAATGCAGGGTCAGTCACCATCCAGAATGTGAGAACATAGGTCAAGTTGTTTGATGTTAGAGAAGAAAACCAGATGAGCAAATAGATAAGACCAGTATGGTGGTGATGGGTGTTGATAATGGATACAACTGATAATGGATATTTAGCAATTCCACCACTGCTGCAGGTTGCTTTTTATGTGCTACTGATATACTTCTGTACTTTTTAACACTATACATATATACAAGAAACTTTCTCAAGGTGATTACTGCAGTTTTATGGATTTTGATAGTATGACCACATTATGCAAGATATACAGAAAGCTATTCTGAACCAATTCTGGTTGATAAATATGTGTGTGTGTGTGTGTGTGTGTGTGTGCACATGCTTTACTGGCACATGAAAAAACATTCGGGCAAGGTTGTTGCCAGTGCCGCTGGACTGGGTCCTGTGCAGGTGGCACGTAAAAAACACCATTTTGAGCATGGCCGTTGCCAGTACTGCCTGACTGGCCCTCGTGCTGGTGGGATGTAAAAGAACCCACTACATTCTTGGAGTGGTTGGCATTAGGAAGGGCATCCAGCTGTAGAAATTCTGCTAGATCAGATTGGAGCCTGATGCAGCCATCTTGTTCGCCAGTCCTCATTCAAATCGTCCAACCAGTTGCCATGATTGACCGCTAACTCCACAAGTTTTTTTATTCCCTCTCTGTTTATTTCCTCATGTTACTTTCTGTTGAAGAGCATAGGCTCGAAACATAAAAGACTTTCTCACCTTTTTGAGTGCCGAACTAATACATCTACTTGTTGTTTATACACCTGTCTTTGTCTTTTGTTTTTCTGTAAATTTCAGCTATATATATATATTTATATATATTTACATTTATATATATGTAGATATATATATGTATGTATGTATTATTAGAATATGTATACTTATGTGAGTGAAAGTGTGTCAGCACATGAATGTTTTTATATATACAAATACATATGCAATACACACATGTACACAGGCATGCATGCACATGTATTCACACACACACACACACACGTGCCCACACAAACATATATAGACAGACAGATAGATAGATACTTAAACTTCTTAAATATGCTGTTTGTCAGTTCTTTCTTGCTATTGATTCCCATTTCATATGAAGAATGTCTTGTCAAAAATTTGAGTACTTATGGCTAATATATCACTGTATACACCATCATCTCCTTTTTATAGTCTCAACTATAATGCCACTTTTCCAACAACTTTTCTGGTTTGAGCTGATGTCACTTTTAAAGCATCTCCATTCTTTTCACTTCTTTGTTCTATACTGTTACCATATTTGCAACATATAGCATCTTCTACTTTAGGATGCCTTTGGGTTCTATGATATACTGGTGTTGTAGATGTAGTCATTTGATTTGGGGACTTATGGGATATTGTTTATTCCCCACCCCCATTGTTTCAGCTATCATTTCACTTTCCCTAATCTCTTTTTTCAATTATCTGCCAGCAGTTTTATCTTGTAAGGATTACTGCCTTCAACTTTTATGTGAATACCATATTTTCTGTAGTTTCACTACTTTATTTAACACTGTCTCTAGTAGCATCTTTATAACTAGTTTCTATTTAGTTTAAAATCTTTTTTAAAGTACAGCAGGTATATGTATCTATCTTTAGGTCATACAGTCTACATATGAGTTTCCTGTGATTTTATCTCATTCAGCTTTTACTTCATAATAGCTTCCACTTAAAACTTTAGAACAATATATAAAAGCTAGTGTACCATAATGGTGTTCAATATACTTATTTTCCTCTTGACATTAAGTTTATTACAAATAGTAGTTTCAGTTAGGTGTATTTATGATAAACACTGTCATATTTTATATTAAATTAAATCTAGTGCAATACATACATATTTGTACATTTACTTGACTGTTTTCTCAGTATACTTGCAGCCAGGTTGCTCTTTAAGTCTGAAATATTTTTTCGTTTTGATGTTTGGCTTTAGCATATCTCTTTCTTTCTCTCCTCCAAATACCACTCTTAACTTGATACTTAACACTTGCACTTTTTGCCATAGTGATTCATTATTGTTACTTGATCTTACAAATAGCTTCAAATTTTATTATTAGATAGTTTATCAAGCTGCTCTTTTTAAAAATCTTCTATGCTCATTCTGTCATTTTAGTAGCCTTACAGAAGAGCAATTTAGAGAAAATTTTCATTGGAAGATATCTTTTTTATTTCTTCTGTACCAGATATGCAAGTCTGAAAGTGTTGATATCAGGATATGTATTTTTCATGTTGTACAATTCAGTTAATTTGTTCTTATTAGTAGGCACTAACTTCTTTTTTTATTTCCAACTATATTGCCTTAATGAGTATTTGTTATATTTTTGCAAATTTATTGTAGATAATTTTCTCAGAGTCTTGTTCAAATTTCATAAGTGTCTGAGTTTTCATATTATCTAAGCACCATTTAGGTTAGAAATATAGCAAAACCACATTCATTTCATTTCTTTTATTTGAAGATTCAATTTAGATTAATGACAATACTTGAAATTTTTTACAAGATCAAGTAGCCATATAAAATCATGGCAAACCGTGTCAGTGTTTGATGATAAAAATTTTTTCATTTAACCTCAGGGATTAAAAATCTTCTAGAAGTAAATTTCATGTCTTAGGTTCCATTTTTAAGTATATTAATGAATTATTTATCAGATTCTCTGAATAACATATAGTGTATAAATGCTAATGTCGAACTGTTGGTTGTATAATAGATATTAATTATATGCACCCATACAGGAAATCATATGTCAACTATATTTACTGACATGCACATTTGAAAAACAAAATAAATTAGAGCTAGAAACAATTGATTCGTTAGTGTAGAAATCATCTTGAGTCTTTCTTCGAAATACTTCTATGGGCTGAATTTTAATAGTAATTATTTAATGTTGACATGAGGCAATGTTACTAAGGTATTTTTCAAGTGAAATCTGGTTATTATACTATTTTAAATTATTTTTAATTGTAAGTATAAAATAGAGCAAAACAGCTTGGTTAATATTTTTATTGTATATCATTTTTTAAAAATAAGTTCACTTTGAGGGGAAATCTAAATTAGTTTTAATTTTGTTAGCTTCATATTTTTATATTGTCAGAAAGTTATATAGTTTTTTTTTATATATGATGTTAATAGTTGAAAGGGAATCCAAATAATATGAAATGCTGGAAATATAAATAATGGAATTGTGAATATAATATTTTTTTCATTCACAACTTGTTTTCAAAAGAGAAACTAAATTTTACTTTTTCAAAGATTAGTATACCTCAATTAACATTACATGAACCTATGATTGTATTCATTCACCAATTTTCTGAATTCTGAAAATTTTGAATGAAATCATTGTACCCAAGAAAAATTATAGTATCCATGAGAGCGGAAATAATATACATATATAAACACTATTTCCTTGTTCGTATCAATACAAAATCTCATACACTTTGAAAATGTTTTCGTAAAATTGCTAATTATAAAACCAAGAGTTATTTCTCTTAAACTCAAAACATAAAAATATGAAAAATTTAAACCTAAAACAATTGTCCTCTTTCTGAATTTGTAAAAGTTTATACCGTATCATTTCTATGAAATATTTTTAATTCATGCCTATAAATCATTTACTATTGATCTACATATTGTGGTAGTAACCAATTTTTTTTTGATTAAGCCCGACTATAGAAGTTGTCACCACTCAAAAACTCCTGTGTGTTATAATTATTTCTTATTTGGTTTCTCACTGTACTTTTTTTTCTTTTTCAGTTTCTTTTCCGTAATTCATTTTTGGGAGGACTATATTGTCTAAATTACAAGTAACATATAATTAAAGTAGTTGGCACCTTATAAACTTACTTTTATTATATATATTCATTTAATTTTAGCAAATTAGCAGATTAATGGACAAGTTCAAATTGGCAGTGATTAGCTTAATCAATAAAGGTAGATTCTATCTTTCTTTCCTAGATCTCACATATGTCTTTTATTCTTAATGATGATGTGATTTTATATAAAGTCTTCTAATTCAATTACCTGTTTCCATGGAGATATGTGCACTATTCTTCATGGTGGTGCTATTAGTTACAAATTATTAATTTCAAGTACCTAAAAGTTCATCATTATATAAGAAGCCAGCAATAAATATTGATTATTTTTGTGTAGCAGCAAGTAATTATTGTAGCTTATAATGGGTAGTGAATGCAATTGTCTACTGCTCTAGAGCTGCAACTCTTTTATATATATATGTGTGTGTGTGTGTGTGTGTGTGTGTGTGTGTGTGTGTGTGTGTGTGTGTGTGTGTGTGTATGTATGTATGTGTGTATGTATGTATGTATGTATGTGTGTGTGTTCGTATATATATATATATATATATATATATATATATATATATATATATATTGTCTCTTTCTAACCTACCCAGTTTGTTTCCTGGCATAACTTCAATAACCCATAGAACAGCCTCACTTCCTGCTAGAACTTACATTCACAGCTACCAGTTCTCTCTCTTGATTTTCCATTGCTCTAACTTATGCCTAATCCTCTGGGAATAGTTGATTCTGTCTTTATGTCTTATATCATATTCCAACAAGCCAAAAGAAAGTCATTTAAAATTCTTAAATCTGTTCAAGTAATTATAAGTAGCATTTTTCAAAATCTCCTATCTCACCAAAATATATCGTTAATTAAAAAACAATGAAACATACCTTTGGTTTCTCTTTTAAATGTTGTCTCTACCATTGAGCCACTTCTCTCTTTGTAGAAAAATTCTGGTTTTACAACTATTTAATAGCAGGTCGATGCAATCCATACCAGCATGAGAAAATGGATGTTAACACTGATAATGATTTTTACTATGTTTTATAATTTTTTAGCAATATACCAATAAATAGATTGGATTGGAGAAAAACAGAACAAATGTTTTTATCCTCTTTTGTACTTTTTATTTTACCTGTAACACTGAAATGGTTCATAAATTTTGGGATCTTTAATTGATTTATTGTTTAATTATTTCTTTGATAACTATTGTTATTTGAAGTATGTAGAAGCTTCTATTATTAATATATTATTAATCTAAAAAAGAGATTTGTAAGTTGGGAAAGAAGAGTTGGAGGTTCATTGCTCTCAGGTTTCCTCAATAAAAACAGCCTTTTTACATGGTTACATATTTTGAGATTAATGTTGCTTGAATTTATTATTGAAAAGCTCAGGATGATCAGAATCTGGTAGTGAAACTGTGATTTGATCATGATTATATTACATTACCATGAATACAACATTTCCAATAAAAAGTTCAGTGAATAAATTATTTGCAAACGATACATTTCTGAAACTGGAATTCATATGACTCACAAATTCTATATGGTGTAGCTAAATTTTCTGTCTTTTTTTAGTGATATTTCTGAAAGCTTTATGTATGTTCACTGATCCTGTTCTGGTTGCTCTTTTATATATTTCCTATAGTTCTTATCATATGGCTTCTCTTTTATGGTATTCATTTTGAATATCAGCCTTTAGTTTGTCGGCAGCAGTCAATATCATTATATTTGCTTTTTGTTTTGCATTTTATTTCACATTCCTTTAAAACTCTTCGTTTCCTGCTCCACTAATTCACTAATAATGTTTTGTAAAAATAGTTAACAGCAACATATACTAGATTGCTCTTTTTTTTCTTTTTCAGAGAATTGACAGAAAATTCTGACTTGCTTTACAATTCACTAAGTACTAAAATCATTGGTATTGCTTCTGTTAACTCATGAACATGTTACTTTACATTAAAAAAAATGTTTTTGTTTTTAAAATTAAAATGATTCTCATCCAAACTAAGAGCCTATTCTTGTTGAAATTATGAATTTCACCATCATCATCTTTGATGTCTCTTTTTATTTGCTGGCATTAGGTAGGCTGGCTTCTCATACAATATTTAACCACTTATCTTAATCATTCCTCATTTGGTTTGTGACGTCCAGCATCTTGAGATCACATCAAATATTTCATCCTGTTTTCTTCATCTTCCTGTCACTTTTAGCATATGGCAAATTCTACATCATCTATTATGTATACATTGAGTAATACCATTAATAGCCTACATCCTACCTCTTTCTCTTTTTTCACTTGCTGCTGTGTTTTTCAAATAGGTTAATATTGCACATCTATGTTATCATATTTTGCATATTTCTCTTTAACTTGCACAAATCTTTTGCATTTAATACTCTTGTACCTCAGTCAAGCAAAATTATTTTTCATACACATCTTTATAAAGTTTCTTTTCACAAGAAGAAAGAAAGACCTTTATTGCCTACAAATGCAACAGCTGTTTAAACATCTTCTGCTTCTTTACTATAGGAATTATGTTTTTGCTATAGCCACTGTCAGCATTAATTAGATCACATATGTAGTAAAAATGATCAAACATGTCTAGTAGGGCTGATCATGGAATTGATTTCATAGATGTTCTTACACCTATACCTCTGTAACATCTTAAATTATGATTCCCAATCAATTTCCAGCTCCTTTTGTACATTTTGTGTATCAGTTTCTTCCCTGCAATTGATACACAATTGCATGGACTGTGAAGTTCTTAGATACTTCCTTCCTACATGTTGACCAAGGCCATTTACCTGGAGCACTGGTATTTTGTGCTCTCTGTTAGTAATTAGCATTTTAAACTTTGTCATGTTAAACTTTAGACTTCTGAATTCTTCCAAGTTCTTATCATTTTTCTGCAACACTTTGATAAATTTTCCCATGAGAACTATGTTATCCACATTCATAAACCACTTATTTTAAATATTTACATTGTGTATCCTTTGCACAGCAATATAGCGATTTTTTGGTGATGTTGGTGATGGTCGATATTTACTGTGAAACTGAAATCTAGGTTTTGTTTTCTGAACATCTTAAAACTACTTTGAATGGTTTCAGTTATCAAAAAAACAGAGACATCAATAAAAGATGCTAAAAAGATTACTTTAACATTTCTCTATTCATTATTTGGCAAATGGCTGACAATATATGCACCATGGCTTTTGACACTGACAGCAAAACTATTACTGTTCAAGGGAAATATCTCATTTCAGCAACAATCAATTTTAACTGTTGCTCTAAGTACCTGTGGGAATTAACAATAATGACTATTCAAAAGACTGTTATCAAAAGATAAACTAATGACTGACATAACTTCAACTAATAAAGTGTAACATGTTTACATGTGAGTATTCCATGTAGTATAAAAGAATATGTATAGAGTTACTTGGATATATTTAAATTACATATGAGTATTCCATTGACTGCAAAATGTATTAAGGTATCCTAAACATGTTGCTTATGACAATTTAGAAAGTGAAACAATCTGCTATTCAAAATGTAGGGTACAACATTGATAAAATTACAGGCAAATATCCAAATCTTTGTTGATTTATTTTTCTGCATCTCATTCAATGTATGAGATGCATTTAAAAATTATTTAACCTTTGGGTATAAAAAAGATCAACAAATTTTATTCAATCTCCTTCAAAATACCCACCGTTGAGAGTTCATATACTTCTTCCAGCAGTTCTGCCATTGCTGGTAACACCTGGAGCAAATTGTCTGGAATGATATGGAGCTCCATCATCACTTTTCACATAATTTCCCTTTATGACTCAAATCGCTTCCCTGTACGTATATATGCATATACTCATTTACTATTTGTTTTTACATGACCGAACGCAGCGTCACCAATCTGTAAGTAGTTTTCGTAACTTTATATTTTCCGACGCTACTCTATCTCTTTCTCTTTCTCCTCAATTTTTCCCCCTCTCGTTCTTCCTCTGTTTACTACTACATATCTCTCTTTACCCCTCTCGTTCTTCCTCTGTTACTACTACGTATCTCCTTCCCCCCCCCCTCGTACTTCTTCTCTTCCTCTTTTCCTCTCGTTGCTCACCTATTCTTCTACTTCCTCCCTTTGTTTCTCCCTCTACCACTCTCTCTCTCTTCCCCTTACACCGGCATGGTCACATGCTTCCGGTCAATAATCCTTTTCTTCCTTGGCTATCGCCGAGCAAACACGCAAACTTACTTCGTCCCCACTTTCAAGTTCGTGCCTCACAGCGTTCATACACATAATTTTTCCCGCCTGGCCATATAGCCTTTTCTGTTTGCTTTCCTGTCTTGTTTTTTGTCCGCCACTACATTCCTCCATGGCAAGGTTTAATTTGTGTATACAAATTTAATTTGCGGTCCATGGGAAGAGCCGTTTTAGCAATGCGTCCTGCCCAGTTCTTCGACACGCCGGTGTTAAAACGGGGATAGCTGATGAAGAAGAATGTTCTCTATGTGGCTTGTGTGTTTTCTCGTCTATGTTTTGTTTGCAATGTCCTGTACCCAGATATGCACCTATACATACAGGTGGATGTCGGTATGCACATACCTGTACGTATATATGCATATACTCATTTACTATTTGTTTTTATATATATATATATATATATATATATATATATTAAGTCTATAGCTATCAAATGCTATTTTAGGCCTGCAATCACTTATATTATTGTTGTTGTTATTATCAACTATTTATATTACCGTGGATAACAATAACAATATCTATATAAATATTCACTCCTGAATATATTTGCTCCTTATTGGTATATTTACACTGATGCCATTCTGATTTTGGCACAAATTAATTCAGAATGCTGACAGACTTCAATGTGATGAGGAAGGTGAGGCTGTTTGCCAGACCAGAAACCATGGTCCACATATATCCAAATACCAAGAAATATATAGCATTGGGCTATATAGGTATGTGGAAGATTTTTTGTGGCCCTTTCACCTGACAACTGTTGTTTTTCTGTTGTATTTTTAAATGTTGTTATTGATATAAATTTTAATTCTATAGCTTTCTAATGCTATTTTAGGCCAGCAACCACTTGTATCGTTGTTGTTGTTGTTATCATCAACTATTTATATTAGCGTGCATAATAATAACAATAATAATATCTGTATAAATATTCACTCCTGAATATTTGCTCCTTATATAGACATATATATATGTGTATGTGTATATATATATATATATATATATATATATATATATATATATATATATATATTTATATATATATAAAATTGAGTATGTGTGTCTGTCTGTATGTGTGCATCACTAAAACTAGAGAACTACCCAAACGATTTCATTCAAATTTTACACATACCTTATTGAGTATCCATGCAGTGTCATGGGCCAAAAATATTTTATTATTATTATCAGAGAATGTATATATGTATTTTAATACTTTTGTGACAACCTGTACTTAACACTACAAAGTCTGTATAAAGCTTTATATTTTACTTTTGACAATTTTTTTCTAAAAAAGTGAAACCGGTAAAGTGAATAAACATCTTTAAAATTGCATTTTCAAACCTTCTTTCATATATAAAGATATATATATATATATATATATATATATATATATATATATATATATAGAGAGAGAGAGAGAGAGAGAGAGACATATATATATCGACATATATATTGACATATATTTATATAGACATATATATATATATATATATATATATTGACATATATATATATATATATATATATATATATATATATATAAATGAAGAAAATGGAGATGATAGAAAAGATTTTCATACAGATATTTTTATCTGAAGTCATTCAAATAATACATAGCAGTTCTTACCTACACCTGTTTTGATACAGAATTCTTTAATTTCAGAAATAGAATTCCATATACGAAACCAGTGTATTGCATATATTCCTCATGGAGAATTTTTTAAAGAAATTTAACAACATGTAGGCTAACATTCAACAAACTCAGAAATGTTTGTTTTCTTTTTAACACAAGTGTTCCATGGAAACCTTCATTGCAACATATTCACAAAAACAAATACTTTCTACACATCCTTACTCATGCCAGTGTGATACACAACAGTTCATTGATGGTTTTATGATAGTTGAAACATAGACATTATTGAGAGAAAAAGAATAGTGGATAAAACTAGTGAATGGGGAAGAACGTTATAGATTAAGTGTTAAAGAGAGAGCAGCTAGACATGACAATTCATCGAGCATATGCCTGTCGATAATAATACAGTTTAACGAAATATATATCAAACTCCACCCAACTGAATTCAAAATTGGTATGTTAATCAATGTTTATGCAAATACACTGTCTATATGTATCAAGCAAATACAAATGGGACCCATATATTGCTAGATTAACCTACAGAAAATAAACACATGCACATATATCTACATACATACACACATCTATATATATGTGTGTGTGTGTATATATATATATATATATATATATATATATATATATATATATACATACATATATATACACATATACTCATACATATACAAATATATGTATATGTATATATATATGTATATATATATATATATATATATATATATATATATATATATACACACACATTTTATTCAAATATAAATATGTCTAATATAAGCTATTATCAATGATTACTACAAACCTAATGATAGTTCCTAAATGTCCATTTTGATGCATGAACACAAGAAAATCCCATTTCCATCTTAGTATTTAATAGGCTTCTCCAAACTTGAATCAAATACAGCTCTTCTAAAGAAAAAAAGCAGAAAAACTTACCAATTAAATTTGCTAAGGCTACTGGAAGCAGACCTATCATTATTATTAAAGGTGTAAATATGGTTAGAAATACGTTTTTTAATAAAATTTTGCATTCCACCTATGTAAACGTAATTTCTACCTTCAGAATATACCGCACACCTGTAAACAGCATTTTTTCAGTTATAGTAATTCTTAAACAAACATTTACTTTTAACCCTGCAGTCACAAAAAGTATTATCTGTATCCCTCACATTATTATACTGTTTCCCATCTTTACTAATTAGATTTTAATTGTTTGTTCAAAAGGTTAGGATGGGATTTCACTTAAGTAGCTTCCCTTTGTACATTAGATGTCCTACATTCACTCTATTCTCTTATGTTTGTTCTGTTGATATTAATAGAACGGCATTTACTACCATTACAAGTTTTATGAAAAAAGAATACAATTTTCTCTTGTATAAATTACTAAATACAGAATGACCAATTCTAAAGTGCCTAGGGTTAATAATATCATAGTAACTCTTTTCTTTTTTTGTGAAGTGTTTAGAAAATAATTTGTATAACGCACCGACCAAATTACCCTTAATCTGCTTAGTGAATAGAACAATAAACCAAACAGTTTCATTCTCATTAGAAGATGCATTATAACCTCCACATTTACGAACATTATCGGATATATAAGGTGTTTGCTTTCTAATCTTTTTACTCCCACCCCTGACCTTACTAGAAAGATTAGAAGAACTAAGCAGTATATTGTTTCCCATAATTCACATATCCTGCTTTTAATATTGTTTTTTAATATTCTTAAATTTAATATTTTTCAATTTATTTCTGTTCCTATTTCCTAATTATTATTTTCCAATCCATGTTTGTATGGGAAACAACTAGGTCATTAGAACTACCAATATTATTAGGACAATATACTAATCTCTGTTTATATCCAGCTTTGCTAAGTGTGATGTTATAGTAGTTGGCATTTTTATTGAAAATCTCTCTATTAGATGATTAATTTGAAATTCTTTTGAAAATATCATAAACTAAAAAGTTCTTCACAGAACCAGGATGGTTGCTTTCAAAGTAAATATACCTAAGACTAAAGTTTGTTTTATGGTATGGTTGGTATTGACCTGTAAAAAAAATTAAGATTAACGTCAAGGAAGTCCACCGATTCATGCTCATTTTGAATCATTATAGAAAGTCCAAAACTTTTTAAAAAACCTGTGTAATTTTTTCTTATATAGCTCTATCTTTCTATTAGACATGTTCCTAACTGTAAAAAGGGCTTCATCCCTATAAAGACTTCCTTCCAGGTTAGTAAAGTCCCTACCTAGGGTAAATTGAATGTAAATCCCAACTAAATCTGTAACTTTAGCAGAATCAGCTGATTCCATTGCCATATCAAATTCATCCATACTATTAATCTTAGTCCAATACTTATTTTCAAACTCTATTTTTGTTTTTCTAGAGGCTAAAATAATCCTTATTTCATCCATCTTGATATTAGAGTTATTTTTCGCAAATATGAGAGTTTTATTTAAGACGATTTGGTTAATTGAACAGTAATAGCTAACAATATCCATTTGCATGAGCTTATTCCTACTATTAAATCTAACTCTATTAAACCAATCAGTTACCTCATAGTTATTAGATAAGAATTGCAATCTTATTTTTACTTTAAGAACAGGAATATACTTATCTAAAATTGCTTTAGTAAGTTTACCCAAATCAGATTTACCTGGGCAAATCAATCTAACTTAAAGGCTGTGATCTAAGGACTGTGTCAAGTTCTCATTAAAGGCCTGTGATATGCAGGTCACTGACTGGGAGAACAATGCCTGTCATCCCCACAGATGGAGGAAGCAGGTTAAGGAGAGGATCAACACTTTTGAGAGAGCACATATCCAGCGTGAAGAACTTAAGTGAGCTGCGCGAAAGCACACAGCTCGTATAGTGAATGGGGAAAGCTTGGTGTGCAATGTTTGCAGTCGTGTATGCTTGTCAAGAGCACGGCTCATTAGCCACCAACGGAGCCACAAATGCAAAATATAAGTTAGTCCTAGAGCGCACAATGTTCCTGAAGGTCAGCAATGGTCTTCCTTGGTCACGAGTGGATGGCCATCATGTTTATATATATATATATATATATATATATATATATATATATATATATATATATATATATATATATGTATGTTTATATATCTATATATATGTATGTCTATATATGTATATATAGATATGTTTATATATGTATATATATATATGTTTATATATGTATATATATGTATGTATGTTTATATTTCTATATATATGTATATATATATATGCTTATATATGTTTATATATATGTGTGTGTGTATATATATATGTTTATATATGTATATATATATGTGTGTGTGTGTTTATATATACGTTTATATATTCTTTCCTCCTCATTTTTAGATTACATGATTGTTGTAAATGAGTGTCACTGTGATTGAAGCAGGTTCATGTCTTTCTAATCTACTATGAAAATATACCCTAACTAGAATCATATCTGGCTGTAGAAACTCTGCCTGATAGTATTTCATTTGCCTTATTTGGAAACGTAAGCAATAAAACCTTAATGATAATGATGGTAATGACTATTGCATTCAAGTAGTACTTTGAATCAGGGTTCTTACATATCACAATGCCTTGTGCTTCAAGTCTTTCTGTGAATTGTACTGCATTGAGGGTCTTTTATTATGTTTTTGATATACTAGCACATTTGCATGCGCTCACACAGAAACAATTCTGAAAATTGTTTAGATGATTTTGATAAATGACTTAATGTAAATCAATAATTTCTGCCAACCTTTCTAATCAATTGGCTAAATTTCCTTAGAGATCATCTTTGTATTGTCAATTTTAAATCAGGAAATGATGGATTATCATGCCTGTACATGATGGAATATCATGCCTGTACATGGAGTTATTAAAACATTTTACAGAGAAGCCTTACCTATGAATGTTTAGTTGAAAGCAGCCTGCTTGTAATATTACATTTCAACATTTTCTATTCAAGTTTCTTACACTAGTTCTAAAAGGAAATAATTAAATTTTATAAACATATCCTTCAGCAAGCTAAATTAAAATCCTTGATTTGCATCACTCAGGGTAAAATAAAAATGTGCTACTGTTGCCCAGTCTAGCATTTTTGTTACTACAATACAGTTTTTACTGATGTTATGATGCTATTTTTACATGCCAGGTGAGACCATCAAGTTTGCAATGCTTCCATTTTCCTTGAAAATATTTGACAGATTTCAAACCAAAACAAATTTATTAGCTAAAGATCAACCTTTGTGAAAATAAATCATAGTAAAAGTTGTCAGCTTCAGTTTGTCTTATTATTATTAATGTCAAATCTTAACGTTATTACATTTCTGTTTCTATATTGAAAAGAAAAAATAGAGCAGAAAAAGAAAAAAAAAAAATGCCTAAGCAACTAACAACTGCTGTTATTTTCTGTTTATTTTACACTATATCTCAGATTTGCTTCTTTATCTTGTTTATTCTTAATTTATTTTCTGTTTATTTTACAATATATATCAGATTTGGTTTTAATTCTTGTTTGTTTATTTTGGCTCTTTTTGTTGTCTTCTTTTGCTTCTTTATTATGCAGGACCGAGCAGTAATTCAAACTAGAGATCATAAGTTGAGTTCTTTTGCTTTGCGATTTTTTTTCATCTCAGATTATGGTTTTATGTTTGTTTCTGTTATATAGTACAATGTATTTAATTCCACATAACTAGGTTATTATTGACCATATAATGTAGCCATTGTTGGGGTGGTGCAGTGTTTATTATTTTGCTGAGTCTGTTATTTTACTTCTTAATTCTACTAGCTACATTTCAAATGGCTGTGGAAAAGAGACTACAGGAATATTAGCTTCTAGAAGCTGATAGCCTACCTAAGCAGACACTGATCACAACACACACACACACACACACACACACACACACAAACTAGAAAGGTCCCATTATTTCATTACTGTGTGTGTGTATTTGTGTGTGTGAGTGTGCATTTGCACTTGGATATATGTTTATATTTGTGTATATGGGGATCAGTTTTTGTTTTAACGATGTTGTATTGAAACACAACTATGGTATAATTTGATTTTTTTTCTTCACTGGCATCATCTATATCTGCATATCATTTGGAATGAAAAAGTTCCTAATTCCATTCTTATCATCAATGGTTCTAGAATATTTAAGCCTCATTTTCAGAATGTAGAATTGTTTTTGACTTCTGTACTACCCTTCTATGATTGATCGTATATCATCATTTAATATCTGTTCTCCATGCTATATATAGAAGGAAGTCATTCATCATTCATCCCTGATAACGTGACTGGCTCACCGAAGGTGCTGTTTGATGAGTAGGTATTCAATGGAAAGTCATAGTACACTGCTATCTTCCTTAGAGCCAAAACAAATCAACTGCCAAAGAAAACAGAAGAAAAGAAAGGATGAAATTTGGTTAATGTGGCATTTATAGAGAACTAACTTACCTGTTCTAGCCATCAACCTTAAACTATATAGAGTTGCTATTATGCAAAAGTGTTGTATGTCCAAAACGTTGCTTTTTCAGAAAACGAAAAAATATTTTCACCATTCCATAGTAAAACCGTTGTACTACACTTTGGCAATTTTTGATATCTTGGCATCCAAAGCAGCTGGAGACATGATAGTTTGACCAAATGAACCAGCTATTGCAAGCAAAAATAAATATTGAAGAAAACGCATTTGGCCAAATTTGGACATGTGACAGTTTAAAATAATTGCAACAATATATAAAAGAATTGAGGAACTCCAGATGAGGACCCATCTATTAGGTCACATAGTTAATAATAGATTCTGTGGCAGATTGAGCAACAAGTATTTTTGAACTTTGCTTATTTTCTTGGTATTTGGAGTTTAGTGTACTGGTATTCTGTTTTTGGTTATTGCTATTGCTTGTGGGTGATCAATGTGTAGGTTTTATTCAGCTTACAATGACTAGAATTTAGAATTTATTTAAAGTTTGAAGTAGTTGAATAATAGTTTTATTGTGCTTCCATTGCAAATTTGGTTTCTTCAGTGCTAATGGAATGATGTTTTCCTCATTAGTTTGAAGATGTTTTTGCCACAAGAGTGTCACTACAACAATGAAAGGTTAGTTGGACTAGGTGTTTGTGTTTCTGTTCCTATTTTCCAGTCTAATATTTGTCTGGTTTGGTGGCTCTTTGTAATATTGTATCATCTTTGTTAACTTGCTTCTTGACAGGGCTTTTTCATAATATGAAGTTTGGCTTCTTGGGTTTCAGTTTTGAGATTCTAGGTAAGTTCTTTGTGAACAAGCTTTGCTTATGTCTTTCGGGTGGTTTGTGTGTTACCAAGTTCCATTCCTATGAACTGCAACAGAATATATATTCTAAAACATACTGGATAATGTTTGAAACCTTTTATATGAGTGAAATGAAATTGTTTAATTAAGAAAAACAGTAAAAATACTGGCATTGTAAAGTTTATTTGTTTTTTGTATTGTTCTCTTTCTTTTTTTATGAAGGACTGTATTTTTCTTAAATATATTAAGAATCTCCTAACATTTAGCAAACCTCTTTAACTTACTGATAGAAAAACTGAGGTCACCAGTGATTATGAAAATCAAACTAAATTAACTAATTTCACCATGGTTACAATGATGGCCATGTGGCTGTGTTGTTTGCTTCATAACCAGCTGTATCTTGGTTCAATCTTACTTTGAACTTTGAGTGTCTTCTAAAATAGACTCAAGTTAATCAATGTTTTGTGAAAGAAATTTGTAAATCGGTGACTGACCTGTTGGAAACCTAGAACTAATGATGCCATTGTTCATAAAATGCATGACATGAAATAGGAAAAGAAAAATAACCATACATAACTGATCATTGCTATAGTGACATTATATACTTAATCAATGACTGTGATGCTTTACTTCTATCATATTTAGCCTTTATTCCTTATGATGAACACCATTAAACCAAATGTAAAACTATTGGCAAAGCAAATTCATAAACTGTTTTTTTTGTTCAAAACTGCAGCTCAGTTCACATTCTTATGCTACTAATGCTCTTAAGAAATGCATGAACACCACACAATCTGATTCTCCTACCTTATAGATTTGTGACCTTGCGCTTAAGTAGAAATCAATACATTTGAATGCCTTAACCTCACTTGATAATCATTTCATATATTTTGTACAACTTCTTGACAAATTCAATGCTTTCTAGGAATTTAAAACATTTCTGCTATTATTGTATCTCACTTATCTTTTAAGTCGACCCCCTTTTTCTCCTATTTTGAATTAGCTAGTAGAAAATCAGGTAATCAATATTTCATTGAAGTTTTTTGTTTATGAGGCTATTGATTTCTGATTTTTTTTTTTTTTTCTATAGAAACTAACTCCTCCAAAATACTTTCCAATCCCATTCAATAATGTTGAGCATATTTGTAAGTATGCCTTTTCATATTAGAGAAATGTAAACTAGAACAGAAGAAATACTTATACATACAGGCCAATTATCTTATAGTCTCTACTGCAGCTGTATCTATTGTTATTGCACCGTTATTAAATTATTTTAAAGTACAGTTGGTTAGTTACTGAATTGCAGCTTCCATGTCAAACTTAATACTAATGATAGCAATAATGATGATGATGATGATGATAATAATAATAATAATAATCTTTCTTTCTGCTATAGGCACAAGGAAAATTATGGGAGTGGGCATATTGATAACATTGACCCCAGTGTTCAGCTGGTACTCATTTTTTTTTACCTCAAAAGGACAAAAGGCAAAGTTGACCTCGGCAGAATTTGAACTCAGAATGTGAAAGGTAGACAAAATGCTGCCAAGCATTTTGTCTGGCCTGCTAATAATTCTGCCAATTTGCCACCTTGATAATAATTAATAATAACAATAACAACAGCAGCCATAATAATATTTATTATTATAATGATATTCAAATATGAATTAGAAGAAGCACTAGTGTTGCAAACATTATCAAACACATACAATGTATGTGCTTTGCTTATCCATTAGTAAGCTGTGATTTAACATGGTGGAGGTGACTCTCAAAGTGATGGGTGTTAAAACATCTGATGTCATCTATGTTTTCCCATTTTTGTGGATTTTTAACATTATGTTCCTGAACCAAACTGGAAGTGAATAGCCTGTCCATGACTATATGCAAGATAGTGTAAAAACCATCTGCTGGTAGGCCCAGATGATGCATACATAGGCATAAATTCAAATATAAATTAGAAGTGGTGTCAGTGCTGTAAACATTATTGAATACACCACCACCACCACCACCACGACCACCACCACTACTACTACTACTACTACTACTACTACTACTACTACTACTACTACTACTACTACTATCACTACCAATAATGATAATAATAATAATAATAATTATAGAGGAACAGTAAGCAAAGATATAGACAAATGGCTGAAGGACATTGAAATAGAATGCCCGGTAGAGCTCCTACAGAAAGTTTGTCACTTATGGACAGCAAGGATTATCAGGAGGATTCTAAGCACTTGAAAGAGCCAAACCAAAATAATATTTATACCTGTACATGTTTAGTCTTGGTATAAAAGACGGGCTACAACAAATATTCTGCTCAATATCACAGCTTTGTTTGTCAGTTACCTTAGATCGTTTAACGTCCGCTTTCCATGCTAGCATGGGTGGACGATTTGACTGAGGACTGGTGAAACCAGATGGCTACACCAGGCTCCAATCTGATTTGGCAGAGTTTCTACAGCTGGATGCCCTTCCTAACGCCAACCACTCAGAGTGTAGTGGGTGCTTTTACGTGCCACCGGCACGAAGGCCAGTCAGGCGGTACTGGCAACGGCCACGCTTGAAATGGTGTATTTTATGTGCCACCCGCACAAGAGCCAGTCCAGGGGCACTGGCAACGATCTCGCTTGAAAGTTCTTACACATGCCGCGGGCACAAGTGCCAGAAAGGCGACACTGGGCACAGGTGCCATCACGATTTCGCATTAATAATAACAACAATAATAAAAATAATAATTATACCGTCCAGCATAAATAAAAGTCAACTTCATTATATTTGTGAAAACTTATTCTAAAATTAAATGAGTCAGCTTCCTGTATGAATGTTTACATTTGTACATCATTTTTCAACAAAAAATTTCTAAAAACCTTCTGGAAACAATCTGTTCATGTAATTAACAAACCCCGAAAGTTTGTTGTTTTGGCAAAAAAAAAACAGCACAAGGCCTGAAATTTTGTGAGACGGAAATAGTCGATCACATCAACCCCAGTACTTGACTTGTACTTAATTTATCAGTCAAGAAAGGCAAAGTTAATCTCGGCAAAATTTGAACTCAGAACAAAGCTGCAGAATACTGATAAACATTTTGCCTGGCATCTTAACAATTTTATAATAATTTAATAATAATGATGATTTCTACCATAGGCAGAAGATCAGAAATACACAAGTCGAAAAAATAATAGACAAAATCAACCCAAACACTAATAATAATAATAATAACAATAACAACAATACCTTGATGAAGTAACAGGCACTGGGTCTCATGGTTTCTGATCTTAACTGTTATCATGTATATGTTTTGTCTTGGTATAAAAGATGGGCTACAGCAAATAATCTGCTCAATACCACAGATCTGCTTGTCAGGTGCTTGACCATAACTAATTGAGCATGTTCCTTAGTGGCTGATGATATATGCATCTCTGATCATGAGCAGAAGTAGTGGGAGAGCATCATAGCCAAATGCTGAGAGGAATTCTTTGGGGTTTGAATAATTCACCTCTGGAAACATGGGTGTTTCATTCATCATCCTTAAACATCTTTATTCAGGAATTGAGCAGGATGGGCTATTCAGCTTGAAGAAAATTCTAACTGAACTCCACCTGCAAGGTTATGCACTGTTTATCTTGATATGAAATTCACCATGTTGCACACATATGGTAGTGATGCATATGCCTGGTGTACCCTTATCAGACAGGTAGTCATGATGGGTATACTGTGTTTCATATATTTTACCCCAGTGTCACTTTGATGACATCGACTGCTCTCTCACTTAATAATGATGATAATGATAATAATGATAATAATAATAATAATAATAATGATAATAATGATAATGATGATGATGATAATAATAATAATAATAATAATGATTATCATCATCATCATCATCATCGTCATCATCATTATTATTATTATTATTGCACTAGCACATGCTAATTTTTATTAATATATGTTTTATCTTGAAGTTTGATGACAAGTCTGTTCAAATCTGAAGAATCTTTCTCAGAATTCTTGAGAATATAGGATGGTACTTTTCTGCAGGTTAACAATGCAACTTTCAATTTCAGTCTCTTTCAGTCTTTTAGGTAGCATTTTGGGTATTGTACCAAGTACACCAATTACAACCTTGCTGCCTTGGTCTTACACAACCGCCTCGGTTCTCTGGCTAGATCCTGATATTCCTCAGTTTTTTTGTTTTTTATCAATTTCTTTGATATCAACTCTCCTGTCATAGGGAATTGCAAAATCTATGATCTTACACTGTTCATTTTGTCCCCTATGATAATGTCCAGTCTTCTTTCTTCAGTGATATGTTCAGTCTTTACAGGGAAATCCCACAAGATCTTGTAATCCTCATTTTCTGTCACAGCCTCTGGTTCATGTTCAAACCACATTTCTGCTTTTTGAAATCATTCCAATACTCTCTTTTGCCTACACAGTCATGTCTGCATTTATACTCCTTTTGCAGTAGTATTCTGCACTTGCACAAAAGGTGATTGATACTTTCATCTCCTTTCCTGTAGTTTCTGTATTTGCTGTCTGACTGAGTTTTGTCAATCCTTGCCTATATCAGACTTGTTCTAAGGACTTGTTCCTAAGCAGCTATAACTAGCATTTCTGTTTCTCATTTCAGGTTCCCATCTGTAACATGAGACAGCAGTCTTCTGACTTTCTCAGTTTGTTGCATAAATTGGCCATGTAGTTCCATCTTATTTCCATCTGTTTTTTTTTCTATTGTTCTTTCCTTTCTTTTTGAATTCTCCTGCTGTTTTGGTCACTTTTTGGGTATCTCTGGCTGCCAATAGTGCTCTTCCATTACTTCTTTTCCAGACCTAGTATTGCAGTATTAACCATATCTTCTGCATTTAGTAATTCTCTGCTACTTTTCTTGGTAGGTAGAGTCAGCCAGTATTACTTTCAGGGTGGAGTGCATTGTGCATTGTGGAGACAGTTTTCTCATTCTTCCATCCAAGTTCTGTAGCTCAATCTTTGTCCATTTCAGAAAAGGAACAGAGTATCTCAGTACAGTTATAGCCAATGTATTTATGGTTTTAATGATGTTTTAAGCACCTTCCTAATTCTTCTATTGCACCCTTCAGTAACTTTCTCTCTAATTTCTCCTTCCATTATTCTACTGTCTTGTAGCACTCCAACGTATTTGTGCCCCTTGATTATTATTATCATTATTATTATTATTATTATTATATGAAAATTCACAGCTTATTTTACTGGGTATGAGGGAAAGTGTCAGCTGTCCACAGCCAGAAGACTAAGGTGACACTTGTTTATTGGTCATGCTTCTTGAACCCTGTGAAGAATTCTTGCAGCTCCAAGCAATGCTAATTTTTGTAGCTGTTCTACCTTCACACTTGTGCCGATCTTTTTCAGTCATGTTGGTAGTTGAGTGCTGATACTTCCAAGTGCACCAATTACTTTTGGTATCACATCTACTCTCTTCATTGACCACAACCTTCATATTTCCTTCTTCAAATCGTCATAGTTGTTTATTTTTTCTTTTTCTTTCACATTGATCCTGTTGTCACTGGGGCATGCTATATCAATTATCATACATGTTCTTTCTTCACCGAGGCATGCTTATTATTGTTGTTGTTGTTGTTGTTGTTGTCGTTGTCGTTGTCGTTGTTGTTGTTGTTGTTGTTCTTCTTCTTCTTCGTCTAATTATTATTATTATTATTATAAGAAACTATATGATGATTAGAATTCAGATGGAGATTAAATCCTGAACTTTAGGAACTGCTGCTTTTGGATCTACAGAGATTGAGTAGGAAGTTATTTCATTAAGCCATGTTAAAGACAAGTAAATCTGAAGTGAAATAAGTCTATGAGTTTATTTGTAAGTTTGATGATAATTAATAGAACTGGAAAAAATAACTTTTTCAAGATGATGCACAGTGCCTACAATATCTGAAATCAGCCCTACTAGAATTGTATTCTAGCCATGGTTGAATGTGATGCATATTTTGTAACTTTGTCTTTTTTTTGACATTTATTCTTTAGCTTCACATGAACATGATTAGCATGAGAATTTTGGAACAGTATTAATTATGATCTAATTAGGATGTAAGATGTATTTATTTATCTGCATTTAGATTTGTGTATTAATGTATATCTTTACTTTGCATCTTCAAACCAATAAAGAACAAAAAAGATTATGAAAGACTGATTGTGATTGTTAGTTTCTGATTCAGTGTAGTGTGTGCTGAAGTTAAAAGGAACATATAGAGAAAGCAAAGCAAGACTGGAAATTAGTAATTTAGAAACAATGAAACTGTGGGTGTTAAACAAATTGTGTGATTTATCCACATCAAACTAATAATGAATATTATTAGATTAATGGAGGCATTATATGGTAACCAGATTATCAAATGGTTATGCTGAATGTACCAAACGAATTCTTTTAAGTGTGAGTGTTATAGAAAAAGATCTACGTTTGCTTTAAAAATTGAAAGATTGTTTTGAATGGTATTTCATGACAGACATTCATTAAAGAAGTTTTAAAATGAAATCTTGATTTATTATCTATCAAATGAAATAATTTTGTTTTATTAAAGATATATTTTTGAAGTGTGTATACATACAAATTGTTTTCCTCTTTAATATATATTAGACATAATCAAATTTTTATATCTTTTTCTCTTTTTCTTTTTTGCTTTTAGGTAAGTCTTATACACGTTTGCTGTTTTCATTGGTAATGTATACATCAATTTGCTGTTTAAGATTTTAGTAAATGTGGCATTTTATGTTTAAAGTTTATAATAAAAAAGAAATGTGATATTTTTCTTTTATCTACTAACTTTAATGTACTGTGTGCAATAATTTCAACTTAAATTTCATGGTATATCCTCTTTAAGTTTTAACTATTATAACATAATTATAATTTATGAAAGATGTCTGAATAATTTCTGAAATTCTGTAGCAATGAATATCATTTTAGGTGATGGAAAAAGAATACATATAAGCTATTTTATGCTGATGCAACCAGCTTCTTTCACATTCAGTTGCAACCTATTACGTATGATGCAATTAAATGTTTTTGTTTTTGGTTTCTCAATTATTAACTTGTGCTTTTCACCCAAGTTCTATTGAAACTTATTTTAATAATCATTAAGTTATTTTCTTCTATTTAATACCTGTTTACTAAAACTACTATTCCCATGATTTTTTCCAACACTGTTATTTTTTTCTATAATAAAGGTACAATTATTGGTAACTTTGTAAAAATCAACAGAACTGAGAAAATGTATTGAATAATAATATTCTATTTGTTTTTTGTATATCTTTATTTTGGTTCTGTTCAATAGTTTAATACAAAATTATTCTTATAACTTATTTGTCTATCAGTAAAAGACACAAAATTTCTCATTGGCCAGTTATTTTCATTTGATTGATTAAAAAATACCACTCCAGTATGTATATTCTTTTTAAAATAATTACAGCATTTCAGTAATTTAATAAAAAGTGATTTGGTTCCAATAGATTTTTCTTTAAAGAGCAGGACATTTGTTTTGTAGGGTTTTGATTAATGATCACTGCAATATTCATATTTATTACATATCACTAAAATGTCATGTTCTCTATAGTAAAGATTGATTTCTGTAATGAATTTGTAGTATTGAACAATTGCTTATAGTATTGCTTGTTCATAAAATATTTTCAATGGGGTTTCAGCAAGCAGCAGCTCTTGCTATGACTTACGTCATAGCATTACATGTTCATTTGAATTTTATTTCTAGAATAGATCTCTACCAATTCAAGTGATGTGTTATTGTTTAAAGATGTGAAATCTATCAAGGTAAAGTACAAACATGTTGGAATTATAAATTGCTCAATATTTTTGGGAAGTAATATTAAAAGTTGATTTGAATTTTTTATAAGTCTCCTCAGTTGCCTTAGCTGTATTATATTCATTTAATAACTTACAAATCTAACAACATTCAAACTATATGAAAACCTGATAAAGTTTATCAATAGGCATAAATTAAAATGAGTCAAAATTATAACACAACACCTATATAAAATTGGATTCAATTTACTTTTCTTTTTTCTGAAAAAACATTTTGCTGAAATTTTAATAACATTTGTATTGGACAAAGAATTAGAGATGCTTTAGACTTTCCAGTTTAGAGAAATTAAAAGCAACAACAACCAAGAAAAAAAAAGACAAATAATCCCAGGTTTATTTTTGTTTTATTGTTATTCTGATTGATATGACATAAGATATTTAGCATAAACTTTTAATGTTACACATCTTACCTTCATTCAGATAAGCAAGTTTACTGTTTTACATGCAGTAGTCTGTGGCCTAAATATTTTGTTCTTTTTTAAATTCAGTGTTAAACAATGTTTAATGGGTGAGCATATTTATATGTAAAAGCACATTTCTTGCATTTTTCAGCCATCTTATCCCACTAATAATTGGCATATGGTTGATTGAACAAGATTTAAGCAATCTCATTAAAGATTAAATGATACTATGATAACTTGGTGAAATAGTTTATGACCAGAGAGTATTAATGCCTAGCTGTTTTACAACATTGAACTTTGAAGTAATAGCATGTTGAAATAGAATTCAGCTTTGTATAAATTTGAAACAAGGAGTTACTTGTCAATCATGTAGCTTCTATCAAGTACCTCAGTACAGAGCTAAGGCACATGATGGGTAAGCTAAATCAGGACTAGTATTAAGTGCTCAATATATTCTTGTTCTGTTCCTTTATTTTCTTAAGTTTGCTTCCTTAAGGTTGAATAGAGTAACAATATCTGCAAAACCAGGATGACTTTCTATTCTTGGCATCTTAAGTTGAAGAAATGAATATAATTTTGTAGCAATTCTGGCACAAGTTTTGACTTAATCAATCTATACAATATATTGAGAAGTAGAAATCTGCCTTCTTTTTATAAAAAAAATGATTCTTTATCTGAAGTTTTCTTTCTCAGTTCTTTTATTTGGATATTATTGCAACTTAACTTTGTAAGAAGGTAAGCAATGTTTGTGCCGTAGAATGCAAGAGTGCACATATAAATATATGCATCACTGCTAAAGGTTTAAAAAAAATTTATTCTGTTTCTTCTTTGTTTTGTGCTGTGCGGAAATACTTGTTTACTACATCTCATGATAGGTTTTGAAAATTGATTAGTAGACTAGATAACAAGATGAGAAGAATGATAGTTAAACAGTTTTTTGTTAATAAATGTAAAGTATTAATGACAGGATCCTGAGCCTAATCTAGATTACCAAAATCAGATCTTATTCTGTATAGAAAGTGTTGAATTATATGTCACTTAACCATTATATAGAAGTGCATTTTATTGTAGTTTCCAACATACTTTTTTGTGTGTCTGTGAGACATTCTGTATATAACTTATACTAAACATCTTAATACTTTCTGTTGGCCTATATTTACAAAAGTATGGAAAATAATTGGCAACATAAAGATTGATGACTTGTTCTTATTGTTAAGCCCCAGGTTAACCCATATTGAGCAAATTTATGTTCGAAAGGGTCCAAATTGTGATCATCCTTTCTGTTTGAAACATAATACATCCAAAAACTATCTTGAATATATTGTACTTCAAATTGTGATGGTAGGGTATTTTGAGAGATTTTTGACTGCTATTTCTAACAAGTTGAGCAACCCTTTAGAGGCTCCTACATTAGCACTTGACTCTCTCTCCCTCTCTAACCACAAGTTGATGATGATCAAATATGCAAAGTGACTTTACCTTGCTCCAAAAGGTAGCTGTAGTTGTTATATATTGTTTGCATGTCCAGTAGGTACCTACTAATACTATTTATGTATTAACAATGTACTGAGAGTGAGACAGAAGAAACACTTCAGTGACTCATTATGAAAACTCTCATATAATTTCACAACAGCCCTTCAGACAAACAAAAAAAATATATATTGTTAAGCTATAGTCACTGAGGAATATGCGTCTAAGACCAAATAAAAACAAAGTACTTGTTAGTAAATAGTCACTTAGAACTCAGCTTTTAGTTCTTATGTACACTAATACAAAAGAGTATTCCTTGCCAAGCTTGGTCCAGAGACTGGTGGCTGTATTTCTTAATTGGTGGATAAATAACTATTGTTGATGATTTTAAATACATATTCATCAGTTACATATACATATAAAATTTTACTCTATAGTTGTTTTTATTTGGTTATGATTTTTAATTCTATACAACAATATAATTCTTCCTAAATTTTACAGTTACCTTACCCTTTTCATTTTAGTTTAATTTCAGTTAAGCAAAACTATGTTTTTTATGTAGTCTAAATGTATGACTTCACTTGATAAAGATATGGAATTTGTTTGGCATTCTCATAGTTAGACAGGTATTTTAATTTTCTCCAGAGTCAGCACTGTCATATCTAATTAATACATACTTCTTTTGATTAAAACAAAGTAAAAATGCACATGACTGTTTACATGCATGTGTGTGTGTTTTAACAGTAGTTGCCTTTTTATCTCTCTTGCATCAGGTGAGTGGATCTACAATTCTAAAAACTAATGTCATCAGTTTAACACTTATTTTCAGGTCTTCTTTGGTTTTCTATTTCTGGTTATTTCTATTTCAAATTTGTACAGTATTTTTTCACCCACCATTGGCTAAGACCATCATATGGCTAAGACCATCATATGGCTAAGACCATCATATGGCTAAGACCATTAATATCTGATTGTATTCTTAAAATCACTTACTTTTAGCTTACTGAGAAGAGTGTGAGTCTGTGCATTACTTGTGAATATCATTCAAGACACATTAAGTTACACAAAAGACAACTGTCTTTTTATGGATATGTGGTGTTAAGAAGTTCTGTGTAGTGACAGTAAAATGCATTTATAGTTGCAGAAGGTGAAAGAGGATAAAAGAATAAGGTCTCAGCATATTAGACCCCACAATGATGATGACATAAAAATGAGATGATTAGTGATACATGTTTTTGCAAATATATCTAACAAATTGATGTTAAAACAATAAAAAAATGCCTATGATAACAGCTAACAAAATAGTTACCTGTTCAAATGTTAGTTTAACAATTGTAGTGAACACCTGGGTTGAGTTTGATGAATCTGGTTGCTTTAGGCTGTCTTTTTTCACAACTTCTATGATTTCTGTTAACATTTAGTGGTAGGAGGGGCATCCAGCATCAAAAGCAAATACTTATTCCATTATTATGAAAATGCCCTAAACTGCATAAACTCTCACCCATTTTAACATGGAAAAAATTAATGTAAAATGTGTGCATATGCATATGATTTACTGTAGACTGTAGAATACAACATTTGTCATTTAGCAAACTATAAAGTAGAGATGGCTTCCACTTTTATACACAAGTAAAGTGCTGGAAAACTGCTAAATGCTTTGAAATGTTAACCATTGTTGGAGAGTTAACTCTGCCATTATTTTTACTACTTTACATTTTACCTTGGTCAAGAAGTTATTCAAAATGTAAACAGGTTTAATCTAATGGACTTTGTATTCCCAAACTTTACAAATTTCTTAACTAAAATATTTATCTATGAAGAAGAATGTTTGTGTACATATATATATATGTATCAGTGATATTGTATATGATATTGATTCGCAAATAACTGGTCAGAATGTTATTATTGGTGTTGCACCAACCATTGCACCTTGACCATTCATGGCTTTTTAGACATACTGACTCGAAGTGCATGACCTATTTTATGCTGGAGGTACATAGAATCTAAGTTGGCTCAGTCATGGTATAAAGAAATGGAATGAAACATCATGAAAAATATTATATCATTTTTTTCAAGAGTTATTTATCATGGGTTGGAGTGTTAGCCATGAGTAAAGTGTGTAAGCTAAATGTGTGTGTGTATTGTTCCATAATTCAAAAATAGATATGTCCATGCTGCCAAAATGAACTTGCACTCATGGGAGCAGCATCCAAATTTAGGAAAGCAACCAGTCCGTGTAAATCTTTTAGAATGATTTTACTTTCATCTAAGCATAGCTTGCACCTTATGCTTCTATGCTTCCATTCAGATGTGGCCCAGAATGTTCCAGCAACTTCCAGTTGATTTTGTGCACTCTATTACTTATGATGAGTGTGCTTTTTTCTGACGTATGGACAACTAAATCATAATGTGTGTGTGTGTGTGTGTGGTGTCTTTAGATAATCTGAAAATAATATGTGAGCATGTTGATCAAATCATGATTAAATACTGAAAGGTTGATCTATTTGACTTATCCATTATCACCTCAAAAATATAGAAATATAAGTATAATTCTCCTAGACAGGGCAGTTCTAAACTTGATATTTGGTTTGTTTGTTATATCAAGCAAAGCCTTTACAATCTGATGTGCAATTTTTGTTTATTGTTTTCTGGAGTAGTACTAGGTTGAAGCTTTGCAGCCCCTATTAATTTGAAACAAACTAATAGAAACATTGGCTTTCCAGTATTTCAATTCATCAACATGAGTAATATTGCATATAGCATTCATTAAAATAGTAATTAAGTATTACAGTGATATAACATTATGATAGGGAATAAAAATTTATCCAAACTGCAAAAATATACACATTGTGGTTCACTACTGTTGCATCAATCATAATAGCTTAGATCTCATAAATGATTATTTTCCCTTAAAAATATTATCTCTTTATGATTATTTTTCATGCAACCATATATATATCTCATTGTTGGCTCAGCAGAAAAACAGCATGTGCAAACTTCCCTTATACCATTTTAGAGTTTCTTTTATTATTATGTTACCTGTAATGGTTGAAATGCATAAAAACACAAAGGCTTTTATTGTTTCTCTCTAAACTGCTGTCATTCATATAATGAGTGAAACACTTGTGCAAACAGTCTGTTATAGTTGATATTTGTACATTATTTCATTGTGGGAGGTAGACTATTGTCTACAAAGAATAAAAGACTATTATACAATTTGTGGATGTTTTCATATTTCTCTTTGAAAGCTAGTCCGATCAGATTAACAAGAATTTATTGGGAGAGAGTTTGGTCAAAATACAGATGTTGTAGTTTTATTGAAGTATTGAATAAGAATTCTCTTTACAAACACACATGAATGTCCATGCATGTAAGTTTTTATCTGAAATTATTATAAATTCTAGTTTGATTATGCCTCCCCAAAATATAGCTTATGTTTTTTTTTTTGTGTCATTTTCAGTATATTACCTGTAGTTTATAATGAGTTCAAAAAGATTCAACAATTGAAAATTATTTCTTTTTTGTACTTTGAAACACTTCTTAAAGTTATTTTTCTTTGTGTGATACAGTACATTGAAAAGAAAATGTGTACATGTTGTGTGGTAACTTTTTGGATCTTAGTACAAGTGTTTTGTTGGTGGACGGACAACTGTTGTGTTATTACGTGTCATGTTAGCATTGTCTAAGTTCTCATTGCTGTGTATTTGGTGTCTTTGTGATATTATATTTAGTTGTAGATTGTGTATCTATTTTATGATTATATTCATGTCCTTACTGCTTTTTGATACTGTCAGTGATTTAAATTACATTTCTGTATAGTTTTTGTTTTCTTTTATTGTTTTATGTAATATTTGGGTTGTTCAAACACAAATTTCATCACCTTATTTGTGGAAAATGATGTCAATTGTCCTTGACCTGCTAAGTGTTCCTTGATTCTTTGTTAATAATGTTGATAATTTTATCCCCAATTTGTCAAATGCTCCTAGATGTTTCATTAATAATGTTGATAGTTTTACCAACTTCATCATCTCTTACTACACAGTTTTTTGTCTGTAGAAGAAAAACTACCCTGTCTTCTCTTGATTATTGTAAAAGAAGAGCTAAGGCAGAGATAATGGCAATGTTTACTCCAGCACCTAGCTCAGTTTTATAAAGAAAATATACTAATTTTATTAATTTTTGTTTTTAAAATATTCTGTAAAATATTGTTGGTATGTGTTCAGAATTTGAACCTGATTAGAGTTGTGATTAACACCAATTCTAGTTTGTTGAATGAGTGCTCCTTTGTGAATCTTTTGTCATCTGAACCAATAAAAAAAAAGAAGCTTATGAGTCCAAAAGATGTGACCATTTCCCCTTCATTTTGTCTGTACATGCTGAGCCAAATGACTGGAGTCTTTTCTTTCCTCTTTAAATTCATGCACTTGTTTGGCTAAATCTATTCTAGTAATGTGAAGGAAATTGAAAGATTTTGCAGCAGAAATAGTGCAAACCTTCCGTCAAATATTGCTCTTTTCATGGAAGACCAATATGTATTCATTTGGACAATTTTTGTCTCCATTTGCATTTGAAATATTCTTAATATGAGATTTTTGCTGCACATTCTAGCATACAAATTTTGCTAATATCTCATACTTTTTTCTTTATTGTTAATAAAGTTGTTATGATGTCTGTTAACTCCTTTACTCATTTACTTTGGCCTTCATTAGGAAAAGGGTTTTTAGGAATAATTGTCTCTATCAGGCCTGTGAAATCTAGTTTAGGCTTCAGTTCAGGCTGCAACACCAGATGTTCTTGACACCTCTGAGCCAAGGGCTCATTGTAGGCTGATAAGTTGATAATAACTTGGTTGTCATTATTAACTGTCAGAAGGGTGATATTATCATAGCTTAATCTTCATCATGTCTTAATTTGCATGCTGGCTTTACCATTAGTTTTATTTTATCAGTTCATAACTTGTGAGATAACTTATAATTCTAATGATCTTTAGTTTTTTTATGTATCTATTCCAAATGGTACACAGTACACTTTTGTTATCTAACACACATTGTTCCTTCTCATTATATATTGAGACCAATGCATGCACATACTCACAGATCCTCTCATACATGTACTAATCAGTACCTCTAATAGCCAGCCTTTCTCTTTGTTTACAGTCAGTCTCTCCTGTCCATATTGCATGCAAATTTAATGGATCTTACTTGTTCTTATCCAGTTGCTGTAATGTTACTTATCACAGACATGTCACATATCTTTAGTATCTAAAGATGATCATCACATAGAACTTAAATTCACAAACCCCATTGGTTTTTATCTCTTGCATTAACTAGATTACTATGTGCAGGATATGATTATTTTCTTGTATATTCACTATACATCGTTTTCCTCTGTTCTCTGTTTGCACATCATCAAGAATGACTACATTATTGATTTTTCAGTACCTTTTTCCACCAGGTGTACCAGAAACAAAATTCCTTTATTACTGTCATGATCAGCTTGAAACCTTTTCATTTAGGCTTCTGATATTCTATAATTTCATGCAATCTGATTGGATAGGAAAATGTTAACAACAAGGTTAGGTATTGAATTTTCTTTCAGTTTTTCCATTGATCATCAATCTCTATCACTTTCTAAGTTGACAAATGTAGAATACAATCGTTTTCTATTTTAGCTGAGACAGGTTCCCATACTGTCTTTCTGCTTGTGGTATAAAATACATTTGTAATGCATGAGTTTTTATTTTTAACACAAAATTCTACCATCTTTATAACTTCATCTTATTTTATTTTTGTTGTTGTTGTTGTTATTAACTTTATTATTTATTTTTTGTTTATTTTTTGTTTTGTTTCTAAAGCTCTCATACTTCTAACAACATTTAACAGAAGCAGTTTAATATTATATTGACATCTCAATGACAGTGGATACCCTACTACTTAACTATCCTTATAATGTGATTATTTAAGTCAGTGCCCAACAGCACTGATTCAACTGTACTTGATCCTGAAGTTGTTAAATGTCTTCATTTCTCTTTTCTGCATTTCTAACTATTTTATTAATTTATTAATAGTCAACCTTTGTGATCACTAATACAAACATTGTCTGTTATATGTATCAAATATTTTAATATATTTCTATTTTCTTTCATGTTTTATTTTTTTATTGCAACTCATCATCATCATCATCATCATCATCATCATCGTTTAACGTCCACTTTCCATGCTAGCATGGGTTGGATGATTTGACTGAGGACTGGTGGACTAGGTGGCTACACCAGACTCCAATCTGATTTGGCAGAGTTTCTACAGCTGGATGCCCTTCCTAACACCAACCACTCCGAGAGTGTAGTGGGTGCTTTTACATACAGTCAAAATAATGTGTGCACTAAAATGCTTATTTAACCTTGATTCTTTGCAGACAATTTCAAGTCATTTATATAGAGGTTTACTTTATGTTGTCTACATCTAATGATGTATATATGTCCATGTTTTAGCTATTCATAATAGCAGTTTTAAAATCAGTTATATTACCACAAAAAATAAGGAAGACAAACTATCACCCTGAAAAATTCCTCTATTGGTCTAATACCTCCTACCTTTTCACCAGAGTAGTGTAATTTTGCTTTATTTCGGCCAGCTGAGAGTCCCTGCTACTCTTTCCTTCTCTAAGCATGTTAAAATTATGTTCTCTAAGCATGTTTATTATGCTAAAATTAGGAATCCTGTCATTGTACTTTTTATTAATCAATCAGTTCTGTGTAATCCTGTGATCTTGGAGTATTAATTTATCCTAAATACGTATATCTTTCCTCTGGTATCCTTTCTGATAAAGCGATGATGTAATCTATCTATCTATCTGTCTGTCTATCTGTCTGTCTGTCTATCTGTCTGTCTGTCTGTCTGTCTGTCTGTCTGTCCATCTATCTGTCCATTTGTCTATCTGTCTGTCTATTTTTCTGTCCACTTTAGCTATTATAACAGTCAGTTATATTTTTTGAAAGAGACAGGTCATTAGTTAAGGAGCCCACAGGTGATACATATTGACCTTCCAATTTTTATCAGATCATTTTATACCATCTTAAAAAAGGAGAGTCACATTGCATAGTAGGAGGGTTACAGTGGCTATACAAAAAGATGGAATAATCAGGACTGTAATGCCTTTGGATATAGATCTGTTTGATCTAACAGGGCCAAATACCAACAATATGTTGTTATTCTAATTGTTAGCTGTATTTTCTTTTTAGCTCCCTTAAAGTTTTCTGTATGACAGAATATTGTTTATTTTCCCAGATATTTTTTCTTATAATAAGAAGTGAATTTTGTTTATTACAAACATTCTTGTAATTCTTCAATACCATGGGCTTTCCTGATCATTATTTTATTACAATTTCATAATAAGCTGATGTTTTGTCATAAAGTCTGCTTGTTTATTGCTGGCTGTATTTTCTGCAGTATTTAGCATTTTTTTTTCATTGCTCTATATTTTGTTCTAATGCTGTTCACATTCTTCAGCATTAAGGGTGACCTTTTCATTGTTCCAGTCCATGTTTATCTTGTGTTAATACCACCTTTGTTGTATGCAAAACATAATTCTGTCTGTTATATTGTGTGTCCTATGCTGCAATATTTCACTTCAGTTGTATGGGCTATGAATCCTTACTTAAGGTTACAAGTTTTTAGAATTTCAAGAAATCAAGCACTGCAATGATTCTTGTTCTATTCTGATATCTCTGCAACACACTTAACTGCTAATGCAATATTTTGAGGTTATTGTGATTCATCTCTTTTACAAAGAGTTTAATTTTTGTTAGTGATTTGTTCATCTTTCCAATTTCCCTGCTATGCATATTCAAAAGCATTTAGAGGCTTGTTCATCTGTGTTAGATGATCAAGTCTAATGTAGTATTAATTTTGTCTGAGATTGCATTCAACTTTTGTTTTACACATCTTTACTTTTCCAAGTTCTTAATCTTTGAAATTTTCCTCTTTAACTATGTTCTGTTTTTTTAAGATATATTCTCTTTTGTCACTTCCTAATTTATCAGTAGTCAGTTCACCTTTCATCCTAATTGATTTCTTAGGTATATTATCTAGTTTCTTACTATTTTTCATAGTTCAGTTTTATGTCATTATTTTTTTATTGTTACTTTTGCTTTCTTATTATAAAAAGTGGATTTTCAGAATTAGTAGAGTTTCAAACAAAATGCCTTGCAGTATGTAGTAACATTTTTGCACCTTCTGGGTAGGAAGCTTTTCTCCTTACCATGTTGATAGTATAGCTGTTAGTCAAATACCGTGGCAATTTGATACACTATTCCCTACTCTAAAATTCATTATTTCTAATAATTGTTTTAAAATTTCAGCACAATGTCTTATTGAACATTTGTTTCAACAAGAAATCTTATTCTTAATTTTCAAAATGCTGTTTTTGATTATATTAACAGAGTAGTTAGCAAATATTTATCATCATGGATAAAGCTTTCACTTTTACATCAATATCCATGGACTTTGGTTTGGCTTCAGTTCAACTTACTATTCAACTTACTATCACCTATCAGCATAGAAGTATCATCTTTTATTTCCTCTGAGACACAACACTCTCATCTCATATCTGTGTCTCATCTTTATATTCCATCTCTTTAGCTTACTCTTTTTACAACCAGCAATTATTTGACTTCTTCTAATCCTACATCAGGGAAATGTATTTCAACTTACATCTCTCTAATGCCATAATCTTTGCTGACTTCATTGCACACAAATCTCATTAGCTCTAACCCTATCCTGATACAATCAAAGATAATGTGAATGTGAAATAGTTAGACTTCCTCAACTATCTTCACTGTTCAGCGTCTTTATACTTACATGTATCCCTGACTATCATAGCAACTACTATAGCATCCTTGACCTCTTCCTCATATTTTCCCAGCCATTGCTGTTTCTGCTTTCATCATAGTATCTGAACACAGCTTAATCAACAGAAACTACATAATCAAAACACAGTCGTTACCAAAACACAATCGATACCAAAGAAAATATCTTGTAGCAGTAGCCTCTTTCCCTACCCTTGAATAATCCTTTCTACTACAGACTCAAAGCCTGAAATTTTGGGGAGAAGTAGTCAATTACATCAACCTCAGTACTCAACTGGTACTTATTTTATTGACCCTAAAAGGATGAAAGGCAAAGCTGATCTTGGCAGAATTTCAACTCAGAATGTGAAGACAGATAAAATACTGCTAATCATGCCTGGCATGCTAATGATTATTTTCTACTCTAGGCACAAGGCACGAAATTTTGGGGGAGGGGGCCACTCGATTAGATTGACCCCAGTACGGAATTGGTACTTAATTTATCGAACCTGAAAGGATGAAAGGCAAAGTCGAGCTTGGTGGAATACGAACTCAGAAGTAAAGACAGACGAAATACCGCTAAGCATTTTGCCCAGCATGCTAATATTTCTGCCAGCTCACTGCCTTCCTATTCTTGAATAATACCACTAAGACTCTCACCTTCGCTTCAAATGACAATCTCACAATTAATGATTAGCCTTCATGGTGACCACATATGTGTATCATTGAGTGGGAAGTGCATTCCAAAAACTAGGTTTTCTCTTCACGATTAGACTCTACAATGCAACACCTAGAGTATTCTTCACATATCTTGGATGTAACAGCTACTTCAGATACAGATTTTATCCTAGATATTTATTTTATAAAAATAGCCATTCAGTTGATGAACAAAAGTTCATTCACCAACTCAATCAATAACCCACTGAGATGTTATTCTTATCTCTCTACTCTTCCACTGTCATTATAAGAAGATATGTTCCTTCAGTCTAGCTAACTATGAACCACCTCTACCCAAGCCCACCTTATGTATGGGTGTTATCACCTCTCGTTAATCCACCTATGTATCACCCAACAAAACCCATATTGGTTTTCCTCAAAGCATCTTTTGCGGGGCTGCTATTTGCTGAAAACAGAGTCTCTACTCATATATTTCTCTACTTATATTCCAACAGAACATCAACTACATTGAGCTCATAGACTTGCGGGAGGGAAAACCAAACATTTGCTTTAAAATAAACATCTCAGCTCTTCTAAAGACAAGGTATTTCTCACAGAAAGTACTCAGTAAGTTTATATAAACATAATTCATGTAATCATTTATATAGCACGTATAGAAAATTACATGACATAAATCAGAAATGACCTCAAGAAATCCAATGACACTGCATAGAGAATAAATTCCTGGTTGATACGCATACTGCAAATTTTCCCATATATGAATGTACCAAAAAAATTTTCCCATGTATGAATGTACTGATGCAACATGTGAAGAAAAGGTAGTCAGTATGTAGTCCACATTCAAGTTATATCAAACAAGCCTAAATATGGATGGGTTACTGTGAACATTTCGTCTCCCAAATTTCAATCATACATGTGTGTTTGTGTGCTAATATACATATATATATATATACACTTATATATACATAACATATATATATATACGTAAATACATATATATACATATATATATATACATATATATGCATAAATACATATATATACATATATACATATATATATATATACACACATATACATATATATATACACACATATATGCATATATATATATATATATATATATATATATATATATATATATACATATATACATATATATGCATACATAAACACACACACATATAGTGGAACAAGTAAAAAGAATACAGAGAAAAGCAAAGATATATACATATAATTAGATGATTTGATGTGTAATTATGAAGTATAAAATTCATTATTATGAATCATTATGGAGGTTCATAGTCATGCTGGTATCGTTAGAGCTGATCACTGAGTTTGAATGAACACCAGTTTCCAAACAGTGTTTGCTGTAATAGTACCTGAGGGAAAAGATTCCATGCAAGGGAGGTAAGCTGTTCTGAAAGTCATGCAATTAAGGTAGACAAAAATACTGGAATATGAACGGTGTATGAGATGTATGGAGATTAGTGGGATTAAATATCATCCACAATTCAACATGAACAAAACTTTTCACTCAGGTACTTATTAGACCCAACACCATTTGGAAATCAGTGTTCATTTAAAGTCAGCGATCAGATCTGATGATACCGGTATGACATTGAATCTCTATAATGATTCATAATAATGATTTTTATACTTAATAATAACACATCAAATCATTTAATTGTATGTGTATCTCTTTGCTTTTCTTTGTTTTCTTTTTACTTATCCCCTATTTATACCACGTGTAGTCTCTTTGAAACCTATTCCTATTATATATAGACATATATATATATAGGTGTGTGTGTGTATATATATATATATATATATATATATATATATATATATATATATATATATATATATATATATATATATATGTATATATATATGGGTGCCAGTTGTTGAATTTAGTTCGATTTCGATTTCACTTGCCTCAGAAGGTCTTCACAAGCAGAGTTTAGTGTCCAATGAAGGAAAGGTATGCATAAGTGGGCTGGCTACACCCCTGGATTATGGTCTCACTTGGCTTGCGGGAGTCATACATGTGCATATATATATACATATGCATATATATATATATATATATATATATATATATATATATATATATATACATATGTCTACACATATGCATACATATATATACTTATGCATATATGTATCCACACATATACATATATATACACACACACACACACACACACATTTATATATATATATATATATATATATATATATATATATATACTCACACACACACATATATATATATATTCATATATATATATATGTATATAAATAAATAAATGAATCTACAGAATATAATTGTAGTTTTTAGTTGGGGTCTGCCTACCAATCTTTGTTGGTAACTGACAATGTGATTACATTACTTGTTTCTTTTCATGGTCTGGCATTACATGTTTACTACATGGCATTCTAGTATATGTTAGTTAGGCACAGGTATGATTTATGTGAAATATGATGTAATAAAAATTTTAAATGTATTGCACGTTTTATTCTGATCTTTTGTACTTTTATCTATATCCATGTGTATGTGTTTGTCTATACATATATCTGCATATGTATATATATTATGTAATGTACACAGTATACAGTTATGAGCTACCAATAGTTTCATACCTTGGATATGTATTCAAGGCAAGTTTTAAGAACACACCCTGTGTCTCCAAACAATCTATAATGCATGTTGTTAAAACGTGCCTAAACTACATCTCCAACTAATAGTAGGTCATAACTGTATACTATGTACATTAAATATTTGTCTCTCACTGGATGGAGTACTTTTTTTGTTGATCTTACAGTAACAGAAAAGTAAATTTTGTATATGTATATATATATATATATATATATATATATATAGGTGTGTATATATGATTCTTTTAGGAAGAATGATTCTTAAAGCACACATAGCTATAGATAATAGCATGTAAATTTTGAGTTGAAATACCATTTTGGATACAGAAAGTCAAAGGCAAGTCTTTATGAATTTTATTACATAAATATACTTAAATACTGTGTACACATAAGCACACACAACTATAAAGCATTGCCATATCTATAGTTATATAATTATGCTCAAATCCATCAGTATAGTGGAACTTTTCTGAAGATCGATTTTGTTGGAATGAAGATATATCTGGAAGGTTTCAGAATTGGTTGGTCTCTAAATCTTGTTTGGCTTTGAAATCAGTAACATTTTCATTTAAGCATAGTTTAATGTTTCTGTATTGCCTTTGTCTTATTAGAATATATGGAGATTATTCCTGTTGATAAAAGATGTATTTAAGAGTAACAAATATCACTTGTGAATAGAATGCTGAATTTAAAATCAACAGAAATGAATGGTTGTGTTATAGTTATAGATAGAAACATATTGAATTAGTTGGAATTAGAAGTTCATTGATTAAAAATAGACAAAAATTTAACTAATAAATCTTGGTGGATACAACATAGGCTGAATGTTGCAAAGGTAACTTCAGCAAAACAGCAGTGTCTGATAAGGGTTATTTTGCTGTGTAATCCAATGAAAGAAATATTAGCCATACATTGTAAATTATTTTCTTAATATCAAGTGTAGCAGGTGTTGTCATATATGTGCACACTGACGTATGAATTCATATGCACACACACACACACACACACACACACACACACACACACATACACACACACTTTTCTAGAAAGTATTGTGGACAGAGAAACATATGTCTGTATACATAAAATGTTTATTCAATGTAACAGATGTTTGTCTTGAAATATTGCATCAAATAAAACACTGATTAATAAAATAATAGATGTGACAGAAGTTTATTTTAACAGTAATATTCATGATGAAAATAAATGATTTCTGTCTAATAAAAATTTGGTTCTAGCAAAAAGCTTCCATATTTGTCATAATAGATGAAGAGTCAAAATATCATGAATGAAAGTAAAGTGATAGAGTAAAATCAATATAACACAAAGGAAGTAACATTAGATTGACTGAGATAGTATTACGGAAGAACATTTTTTTTTATTTAAAATAAAATTAGTTCATTATATGCTTGAGGTATAAAGTTTTTTTTATTTTTAATAAAAGGATGCACAGATCCATTTTAGATTTTTTTTGTGTAAATAAAATAAAAATAGGTGTAAAATCAAGTGAGTGTTTCCATAATCTTTTAATATAATGACAATACTATGAAAAGTTAAAAAGTCAGAAGGTGTATAATTTGGAATTAAAAATATAATAAAACAAAAGCTAAAGGAAAATGCAAGATGTCACTAATTGACAGCTTGTTATATTTGATGGACAGTAAAAATAATCCTCTAAAACAAAAAGATGAAAACTAGACACAAACAGAAAATAGAAACTACTATTTGAAAGGAAAACAAAACTCCTGGAAAGTTTCAATTTTTGTGCTTCATTAATTTTGTTCATTTTCTTGATCTAAAAAATATAATAATATTACTAAGAAAATATTAAATAATATAGAACAATATAAAACAATTGGAACATATATCTAAAATGATCTATTGATCAATTCACAGCAAGGCTTCTAAGCTTTTTCTGAGGTAATTTTAATGCTAGATATGTAACTCTTTGTTAAATAAAGAAACTCTCTTGATGATTGCAATACTGATTAAGATGTTTTTTGGTTGAAATTATTTACTTCTTTAATTAATTTAACATAAGGACATCCCTTGATTTAAAAATAATTAGAAATATTTCTTTAAAAATAGATCTTCTAGAATCTTGGCCTACTCAAATTAGATTTCAATATATAATCCAATATCATATCGATGTCCATAAAAATGTCAATTACTAACTTAAAGTCTCTTAAATATCATATATAATATATTTGGACATAGAGAACTCCTAAATAAGGAAATATAGAACAGATTGGATTATAAAAAAAAAAATTAGCAAAAATGAAACCGTTTATGTTGTAAATTTTATTTTCAGTTTTTTGTTCTAGGAAATAAGTTAAATTAATAACGATAGATAGATTCCCAAATCATCTGTCTCAGATGTTACATAGTAACTCACTTTTTTTTTTCAGTGATTAGAAAATCTTTTTTTTTTTCACTTTAATTTATAATTTCTTATATTTGTTTTCTTTCCAACCACTGAATATATATTGCAGTCATGTTGGTACTCTACCCTTTAGCATTCAAATTATTCTGTTAAATGTAATGCTTATTTATTCATATTGTTTTGAACTAATTATGCATTATTTCATAGCTTCATGATTTTGATGATATGAGTATTTATTTTTGGAATGATATTGTAGGTAGGTGTGAGAGGCCTGATCTACCTGGCTTGAACATAAAACATGTGGGATATTTGGGCCAAATATGACCAGTTTAAATGCTGAAGGGTTAAAGGATATTTATGTTGTTTTAAAAATCAATATAGTGTTGTTCCATTTTGTTTCTCAATTCTATTTGAAAATTTATAATTGGAAAATTTTCAATCTATGAAATATTTGCAAAATATTCTTTAACTTCAAGTATTTATATTTAGGAGTACATCAAATATGTTACACTGTCATTGAGCATTTGCTAAAATTTTACAAAACATGAATACATACACAGTTATGTTATACCATTTTCCACACACAGTAGCCTATTATATATTTTGCTTTTGGTTTCTTCATTTTTCATAATATTAACATTTAAAACTATACAAATATAAGTACAATTAACTAGAAGAAAACTGAGTTAAGCATAAAAATGTTTATATAAAAATGTATGTATGATAGCTGTCTTAATTATTTTTCATTGTTATATTGAAAGAAGATTGAAAAGATAGATATTTGCATTTTGTATTCACATTCAGCAGACTAGAGTACCCCTTTAAGGACATCTCTGGTACGAGCAATTGCTTCAAATATCTAGTTTTTGGCAAAGGTAATATATTGGAAGAGTTAAGAACATTACAGTAATATTCATAGAAGATGCATGACAATAGGCCAAAGAGGATGAGCAATGGTGAATTTTAAGACAAGCTACCAAAGATTGCAATATAAAAGCAATTTTATTTTATAGGCATTCTTGTATTTTATAGAATGTCAGCTACTGCATAGAATTAAAATACTTCTTGCTTGAGTTTCAGTTTAATTTTGTATTTAAGATTGACAATCTTAGCATCTTTATTCATCTCTTTAACTCTGATCCCAAATGATCAAGTGAAAGCTAAAAGTGCAAAACAAAACTTAAAATTCTAATAAGAAGCTTCCTTGCTGGAACTTTCATGCTGAGTTAAAGGTTTGGCAGTTTGTATCTTCTTAATAGTATTACTGTATCCAATATATAAATGAAGCCAAATCCATCCAGATATAAATTAGTGCTATGGGATAGAAAGGTATCAGCAATTTAAGTAATAACATTTTTTTTTTTAGAGAGGGTTATAGAACTCTCTACCAACAACTTTATGCTTATCTTGAAATTGGCATCAGTCCAGATGTTTTTTTTTTTATTCCTCTCAACTGAAAATTACTATGGTCAGTTTCACTGCTCTAACCAACCTTTTGAGTGACCTACCTCTACTGTTGATGCTATCTACTAACAATTCATGGTACTGCTTCCAGCTGTTACTTCCAAAACATAAAATTTATCTTTACTATGCTAGACATGTCTGCATATTGATAAGATATGGAACACTTGAAGTACTGTTGAGATAAATGGCTGAAGCAAATAATTCCTCCTGAAATAATTTACATAAAATTAGTTGGCTATATCTCTTGAACATATTTTTATGTCGTGAATGAATATTTTTAGCGTTCTTTTTTTTCTTTCTATCAGGCATTCAAGATAGTAATTTCAGTGTGCAGAAAGTTATTCAGTTTCCCTTGTGTTTACAGTCTCAATATTTGACATTTTAAAAGACCAAAAATATACATAGCTGTTATTTCATATCTCTGATTAGTATGTCTCACTTAAAGGACAAAGCTACCAAGAGATCACTTTAGAATAACTTACAAGTTCAACACTAAGTATATGTTATGCTTCTGATCTAAACCTACATTTGTCATGTAGAGTAGTTGATTAATCAAAGGCTCTAGAGTAGCTGTAGTGGACATAGCAAAGTGGTAAGTATGTAACAATGTAACTTCTTTCTTTCTGAGAAGATGACACTGAGTCTAGATGTAGTAAGGCAATTGATATTGCAGTTATTTGTGTGTCTTTTGTTTCGAATTTGTCTCAAAAGTGAGTGTAAGTACCATCTAGGAAGTGTTTTAGAGGACTCCTGGTATGTTCAAGCATTTGTTGGTGATTTCAAATGTTACCTAATTTAGAAATAATTCAGTCATGAATTGTGTAAGGGTTTGAATATGTGTGTGTATATTTACATTTAAAATTGGTACCATATACATCAAGCCTAAAACAACTGTGTTATGCAATACAGTTGTTACTGTTATGATTGAATGAATCATTTACTCTCATTAACACATCTATTGTATGTAGATCTAGTCAGGGATAAAAGCCTAACACTGTTTGTAATAACATGCTTAATAACTAGCTGATATATACAAGTCTTATCTATAACTTTCAGCAAGTAACTATAAGTCTGGATAATTTAGCATGCTCCTAGTCATAAAAAGAAAACTATAACTTGGACATATTTGCTATTGAAGATAAAGTGGCAGCAATGATTGCATTAGGAAATCTAAATCCATATACTGTTGTAAAGTTAAAATTATCACAGAAAAATCAGTACAACTCATTAAAAATCACCACTAAACAATCTAGAAAATTATAATAGCAGAGAATTATTAGAAAACTTAATGAAAAAATTAGAACTACTATCAATATTCTTTAGAAAATCACTCACTCCCTTATTGCCAAGTACTTGCAGTCTTCTTCTAAAGCAGCTCCAATTAAGTAAACCTTGAAGGAATATTCAGCACATTAAACAAGGGCCCTTTGTCGCCAGCAGAGGTAAGAGCTCTCTGAACTTTGCCCAGGCTATTCTTATTCTAGCAGCTACACTTTTAGCGCACCCTCCCCCACTACTAACTTGGTCACCTAGATAGCAGAAGCTATCAACTATGTCTAGTTTTTCTCCCTGGAATGTGGCAGAAGTTGTTTTCTGCCCATTTTCAGTGTTTATTGCTCCTGAACATCTGCCACATACAAAAACTAAGTTCCTAGTTAACCTTCCTTTGATGTTGCTGCACCTCTTATGTGTCCATAGCTTACACTGGGTACATCTTTTAGAGTTTCTACCTACGCCTTTTCTACAGATTGAGCAGGGCCATCTACCTGAAGGGGTTTGTGTTTTGTCTACCTTCCTACTTATTAGGACTTTGGTTTTAGCTAGGTTGACTCTAAGGCCCTTCGATTCTAGTCCTTGCTTCCACACCTGAAACTTCTCTAGTTCTGATAGTGACTCAGCAATTAGCGCAAGGTCATCAGCATAGAGGAGCTCCCAGGGGCATCCTATCTTGAATTCCTGTGTGATTGCCTGGAGGACTATGATAAATAGGAGGGGGCTGGGGACTGAACCTTGGTGGACCCCTACCTCTATCCAGAATTCTTCACTGTACTCATTGCCAACCCTCACCTTACTGACAGCGTCTCTGTACATGGCTTGCACAGCTCTCACTGACCATTCTTCTATCCCTAGTTTCCTCACTGACCACCATATACGGGATCAGGGTCCCTGTCAAAGGCTTTCTCTATGTCAACGAAAGCCAGGTACAGAGGTTTATCTTTGGCTAGGTATTTCTCCTGCAGCTGCCTTACCATAAATATAGCATAAGTGGTGCTTTTCCCTGGCATGAATCCAAACTGCATCTCATCTAAACTGACTCTCTCCCTAATTAGTTGGGCTATGACTCTCTCCGTGACTTTCATTACCTGGTCCAACAACTTGATACCTCTGTAATTATTTGTATCTAAAGCGTCACCTTTACTGTTGTAGCAGTTGACTATGGTGTTGCTACACCAGTCAGTGGGTATGACTCCTTCGTTTATCACCTGGTTGTATAAAACATCAGAAAAATAATATTTTTTTAATAACATGAACTCCATAACATAAGTCTATGGCAAATTAGTGCCATATTATTAGTGCCAAATTAACTATATCAAATAATTTGATTTCTCTGAGCCCATATCTGACCAAATTTGTATCGGCCTTTCATTTGTTTAGGTTCAATATCTAAATAAACTAGGAGAAATGATTCCAGTTTTAGTATAATGCAGGTACTGAATATTCTTTATTAATGGCTTAAACATATGAGAAAGTGTAGCACCCATCACCCTTTCCGAGCTCTCTCAGACTAATGAGAAGAAAGTAGGAAGTTATCCTTTACTGTAGATCTCATTTATCAAGATTAGATGTTGGTAAAAGCTTGCTTTTGTGGAAGATTTTGGATTTTGTTGTAGTATATTGAATTTATTGTCTAATGTGCTGAATGTTCCTTCAAGGTTTACTTGATTGGAGCTGCTTTAGAGGTTATCCTCAGATCAAAACCCTGGCCTAACTGTTTGTTCCAAAGCATATTCCATGAAAGGTGTCCAAGGACCAAATGGTTGTATTAAACTAGGTCATAGATTATGATAAGCAACCACAACATATTGATGCACTGTGTATATATTGCCTCACGTTAACTTTGCAAGACTATATAACCACAGCAATCTACTTCTTGTGTTGGATATGTTCAAGTAAAATACAATGAATTAAAAGTTAAAGCAAATATAATTATAGGTAACTTAATATAAAAGTAACAACAGCAGTTAATTTTCCAAAAAGATATGCGTGTGTGTGTGTGTGTGTGTCTGTGTCTGTGTGTGATGTGATCAATTAGTGTTATATATTCAAATGTTTACTGGACATTTTCTCTTGTAATGTAAATCAGTAAATTAAGCCATGCTCAATCTACCCCTTTTCTCTTCAAAATATTTACCATTGCTAAATTTTAACATTTATTACTTTTAGGGAACTAAAAATTTGAAATTCATGAGTCCATATTTTTCCACTAATATAAATGCAAAACTATTTTGGCTTACTAGAAGCTTTCTAATTTCCTCTGCCAATTTGTAATATGAAGAATATTCTTGCTATTAGTATTATTTTTTTCCTATTTATAAGTATTTAAATCATTTATATTTTAAACATTTATACTTTTCCTTTGAGATTAGTATGATTGCAATCTACTGTTTGTGCAATATCTGTGTGATGAAATGAATGTGTTCAGTAAGCTATGAAGATGGCTGGGAATTAAAGTAGTCACGGAATTGTTCACATGAGAGAAGACTGAAATTGAATGAAGTGATGAAAATTAAAGGAAACTCCTTGTTGATTGTAATATAAGGTAGTTATCACTGAGGTAAGAATGTTAATGGAAAAATAGAAACATATACTTGAGTGTACACTAAACAAACACAGGTGTGGATGAAAAGGAAGATATGCAATTCTGACTGGCAGGAATTGAACTATTCATTTGTAGATTTATATTTGATCCTTGAAATTTTCAGCCTAAGCTAAAATTCCAAGAGTTTGAATAAGAATTTTTAATTTCCAAGTACCTTTGCTAAATTTTGAAGAAGCATTCTTATTAGACCTCGTAATGAAATCAAAATATCTTCATAAATGTTGTAATGCTGTCATTTGTGATCTTTAATGCATGGTATAAGGTACAAAAGTGAAGGTGCATGGCTTAACAGTTAGAGTGTTGGACTCATGATTGTAAAATTGGGATTTTGATTCCTAGACCAAGCAGTGTGTTGTATTCTTGAGTAAAACGCTTCATTTCACATTGCCCCAGTCCACTCAGCTGATAAAAAATGACTAATCTTGCAATGGACTAGTGTCCCATCTAAGGAAGAATATAGAAACCAGGAAACCAGCCCTATACCCCTTACAGAATAATTTGGATTAAGCCCCCCCCCCCACCACGTAAGGTTCAAAACACCTCTATATTCTATGCAAGTGACAATTATTTTTAAAACCCTTAGTTCTGATTGAGCAAACATATGATGAAAGATGTTCCTATCTTGTCCTTTCATCTTCATTCCAGATATAATATATCTAAGTTTACATTATTCAATTTGTCCTTCTTTTAGTGAAGGCATGTGGCTTAGTAGTTAGGATATTTGGCTTACAGTCATAAGGGCTGAAGTTCACTTCCCAGTGGTGCATTGTATCCTTGAGCAAGACACTTTATTTCACGCTTCTCCAGTCATTTCAGCTGGCAAAAATTCAAAGAGCCAGCCTTGTCACATTCTGTTTCATGCTGAATCTCTCTGAGAACTATGTTAAGGATATGTGTGTCTGTGGAGTGCTCACCCACTTGCACATTAATTTCATGAGCAGGCTGTTCCATTGATCAGATCAACTGGAACCCTCATCATAACCAATGGAGTGCCAGTTTCTTCTTTCAAAAATGTGTGGTGAGATTTGAAAGAGATTTGGTTATTATTTCTAGCAGGTCAACTTTCCCAGTAGAAGTTCCCTACCAACTTGTTTAGAGATAACTGTTATTCAACCTGAACAAGCAGACATGATTGAAAAAGCATTCTTACATTTTTATAGGTATGTAGGATTATAATGAATGCTTTGTTTATTCAAAATGATAGGGTGTGATTTGAGGTAGATTTGTTTACTATTTTTAGCTGATTGACCGACCATTTTGAAGCTCTCTTTTTGGTGACTACTGAGGAAATTTGGAGGAATGACACACTTAAAAACAACAAATAGTTTTGACTTGACTAATAGTTGTTTGATTAAAATACTGAGTTTCATATAGCTCTTATGATAAAATAATTTGAGGTAGTTTTTTTTTTTTAACATCAAATTGCTAAACAGGTTATTTGCTAAAATTTAAAAGTAAATTTGGAAGAACATTTTCTATTTGAAAGAGACTCTTATTATATATCACAAGCACATGCATATCCTTCCACATACATATCCTTCCACATACATATCCTTCCACATACATATCCTTCCACATACATTAATACAAAAATTGCCATTTGAAACTATGACCACTGTTTGTATTTTCAGAAAAGATATGTCAGACCTGATTGTGTTCCATATTCTTAATACTTCTATTGCTTCTATATGAATATTGATCAAATTGTACATTTTCCCCAGTCTTGATTAAGCTCCAAATACCCAATTAAAATGTTCTCTATTTTGTTGCAAAAATACAGGAATCTAATTCCATCCAAACAACAGGTCTTTTCCTGTGGTCTTCACTTTCTTATAAGTTCTTCCTGTTGACTTTTCATTTATGCATGTTGTTGTTCTATTCTAAATTGACAGCCAGCCAAAATAATGTATAAATATGATATAATAACTGCAACAAATTCTCTGAGAATCCAGGAAGTGTATTGTATTCAGCTTATCTAAATTTATAGCAGAACAGTAAACACCTTAGTGCTTGTAGATTTAAGGAAGATATACTTCTTTGCAGTACATATGTAAGCAAACTTGTGAAACAGTAGCATACAATACATTTTACCTAATATACAACAACCCTAAAGTTATCTAAATTAACTTTGTACTTATTTATTTATTAGAATAAAAAAAATATTCCTGTATTTTATTTGTTTAAATCTTAGTGGTCTTTTAGGTAAATCAGTTTAGTAACAAATTAATGCTTAGGTTTGGTGGTAAGAAGTAGTAGTAAATATATCCTTTTCACACATATATCTATTTTTAATTTCACACCAGCCTTGTGTAAATTTCTGTACATTAAATTTGTTTTATTCTTTTTTTATTTTATTTCAGATAATAAATATGATTACTAAAATTTTCTTAAATGAAGTAGCCAATTTTTGAGGAAAAAAATCAAGAAAGAAAAAAATTTAATTAATTTTAGTGGTGAATATCAATTACTGTATTTCACTGCTGGAAAAAATATCAAGGTTATGATTAGTACATTCATATAAGTAACTTTATTTGCCACATATTCCATAATTTATTTGTTAATCCATTCAAATGAAAGAGTAAGAACTGTTCATTACATTATATATGAAATATATTTTTTTCTTTAAGTAAAGATGTTGGGTGGTTTAGACGAGGTAGAAATATTTTAGAGAAAATTTAATCAAATAGGTTATTGTTCTGATTCCTATAAATTCCTTTGAAAATAACACTGATATAAAAATATATTTTTTTAAGTAGTGGAATAATTTTCACCAATATGTCTAGTTAGTTTGTAATGCAGTAACAAAGTAACTAAGACTGAACTGTTCTGCAGCCAAAATGAAAATTACTTATGACCACATCCACATTTCAGATTGCTGATTCTATTACATTTTTCTTTGGATTAAATGCAAGTATTCCCAACCACATATTATTGGTAATTGTCTACATAATATGAAGTCTGTTGCTTAGTTTTCATAGGTAGCAATGTGTGAGCTGAAATTTCTTGTTACTACTTGTTCTATGTATTGTAGATTACAGCTCATTAATCACAGTTCTTTTCAGAGAGAGAGCGCTCCTTCAACTGAACTACTACATTGCTCTTTGAGTTGCTTCCAACACCTAAATGAAAATGGCACTATTCGAAATTTGTTTGTAAGTCTTCATAATGCTTGTGCTCTATTCCTATTGTTATAGAAAATTATTCAGTTTGAAAAAAAAAAAAAAAAGGATATCTTACTAATGGAAAGCTAAGTTGTCACTTTCTCTTTTCCTTCTTTTCATTTTACTTGGATTATAATCAACTTGCCAGTAGGTCATGTAGCATTTCAATGTGATAATCTTTATCCAAATGAGCCGGTTGTGTGCTTATCATTTATTAACACTTCCCACTCACCTTGTTTTAAATATCTACTACACTTGCTTTTTAAGAAATATGTTGCTTGGCTCTTGCGAGAGAGAAGATAGTTTTGTAAAATATGTGATATTGCTAATGCTATACGCTAGTATCAGCAGTGATATTACAATGTACGGAAGTTATCAAGTGAACGGTAGTATTGATTTCTGTGTTGAAGTGAATTTCCTATTTTTGCCCATTTCTCGTATGTTCTAAAACAAGGCTAGAATGCTAGTTGTGTTCCTTTTGAAGCATGACATTTGATATACAGTCTGCTCTTATCTTCACTTGTGAAGTTAAACTTGTGTGATATAGAATTAAATGCTTTGTTTATGTGTAAGATATACTGAAATTGCACACTTATTTTGTTGCTTAATACTTTTACGACTGAAGTAAAGAATAATGTTTTTCTTCCTCACTCTTACTCAATATTTATATATATTTTAGGTTTGTCTAATAAAACTAAAAATGAGCATTTTTACTGGAAAAATGTTTTAAATAAGATGCTTACCTCAATAAATTACAGCAAGAAAAATCATATTCACCATTTTCTGTTTGGTTTGTTGATTTTTTTTGCTTCTAAAATTCAATTCTTCGGTTTTTATCACCCTTTAACATCTATACAAATAATGAATTTTTCTTTCTCTCACAGAGGAGACTATATAACATTCTACAGCTTCCATGCTGTAACTACTGTAAAGAGAATATGCTTGTGCAAATGTGTATCTGTTGAACATGAATACAGCATACTTACATAAATATATATATATATGTCTGTGTGTGTGTGTTCAACAGATATATAAGTAAAGACATACCTACCTGCCTGTATCTATCTCTCTATATATAAAATATACAATGCTAAATATTTTCCTGTTGGTGCCTGCCGTTTTTTCATTTGTAGTTGGTACCTGCTGTTCTCAGTCTCTGAGAGATGCAGCAATTCCATAATCACTTATGTTTCTATTATTTTATTTTTCAATGCTTTATGCCAATGTAAGAAATCATTACTTTACTTCATAATTCTAATTTAAAATAACTGTTTAGTATTTCATTTTAATTAAATGAGATATATCTTCATATACTGGCTTTTGTTATTTTATTTGGCCTTCAAATAAAAATTCTTCTTCGGTTGACATAAATAACCACTTTTTTATTGTTCATTTTCCATCCTTTTGAGAAATATTTTTCCACTATGGAGGAAAATATGAAAACTCAAATAAAATATTGAATTTGAAATATTGTAAATGTGTGTGTAGTATTATAATACATTATTAACTTTATATCAAATTCCTCAATTTGCCATACATATTTAATAAATATATATATATATTGAGGTTTTAGACTTGGAATATTTAAAATACTACAGATATTAGAAGTATAGTTGATATGTAAATTCATATGTGTATTTAGTGTACCTTGTGTGAGTATTCTACAAACAAATTTTGTTAATTGAAAAATTCCTCTAAATATTTTGGAAGTAAAATTTTATTTGTTCTGTTGTTTAAATTCCTTTAAAAAAATGTTTTAGAAATATTTTGATATATTGTTTTTTACATCAGGTTACCAGAATCTAGAATTTATGACTGCACAGTACGTGTGTATATATATATATATATATATATATATATATATATATATATATGTGTGTGTGTAAAACTAGTGTGACACATGTGTTCACACACACACATATATACATATACACATATGTGTGTGTGTGTATATATATGTACACACACACACACATGCACACAAGCATATATATATATATACACTGTACAGTATAATGGATCCATTTTAGACAATTTTACCAATCAGTTTTGCTCACAAAAGTTCAGGTAAAGAAAAAAAGAATACTTGCTACTTATCAAAAGGGCTCAAATATAACTCCTCTATGAAACTGACTGTTAAAATCAGCAGAAATGCATCTACAAATCTTAATATGCCCCCTCTGTTTATTTCTTACTCCAGGATTCTTAGCTAACTCTCTCTTTCTCTCTCTCTCTTTCTCTCTCTCTCTCTCTCTCTCTCTCTCTCTCTATATATATATATATATATATATATATATATATATAATATGATATGATGTGATGTAATATGATATGGTGTAATATAATATAGGTGTGGGTGCATGCATGTGTATATGTGTGTGTATGTGTGTGTGTGTATATATATGTGTGTGTGCATATATATATGTATATATAGTGTGCATATTCATACACGTATTAATTCATTGATATATATACATTGACTTTTATGCATTTGACTTACTGTATTTAAATAATTTGTGTATATATGAACATAGTTTTCACATTTACTTTTTAATTCATCCTAAGTAGATTTGTTCCTTTATTCCTCTTGGGTTTCAATCCTACCACGTGCGCTTTTTCTTAAGCAACAAGAAAATTGTATGCTTTCTAATTTATTGATACGTTCTGAATAGATGTATCAAATTTGGTTTTAAAATAACAATTTACCAAATATTATAATAATCATATGCAGTACACTAGCTAGATGCAGGTGGCTAAATAATGTTCACTTCGTTGTTTTCTGGTTAGATTTCAGCTACACTTTCTATCACAGAATTGGGAAATTATCAACGTAATGAAATATTTCCTTCCTTAAGTTTATGCTGATGAGGTTCTTCTGTGTGTAGCATGCATAGATTAATACAATGCTACGAGTAATAACACTATTTGAACATATCTGTTGTAGGAATGTTGTATTGTACCAGCTTTTATATTTACTTTGATACATATAAAACATTACAAGACACTTAATAAGTTTGTGAAGTGATGTATATGACCTACCTATGCCAAAAACAGAAAAGCAAACAATATATTGGTTAATGATGATGTATAATTTTAAAATTTATTTTATATTTTATTCTTGTACATTTTAAATACATTTACTCTTTATCTATTTTAAATATTTATGCAGCTACATGAAAAATATATGTTGGTTATTTTTTTTCTCTCATATATAAATATTGTAATGATGTAGAAAACTAAAATTCATGCATTTGTGTGTGTTAATATTTAGTGTTTCATTTTATGAATATAAAATTCCATAGTGTAAGAATTATGTGGTGCACTTAACGAAAAAACTTCTAGCCCCCCCCCCTCACCTGCACCATACGTGGGTGATGTAATATACTTTTTTGCATTGTATTTTACATCATTTCTAATCATCTTAATAGCTTGTATGATCCATTGCTCACATCTTCATCTTTCAACTACAGCTATAGGAGATATTTTAGCAATAGGGTAACATGCTATGCTTGCTAACTTTTCCCCATGTTTGTGACTTGAATTTGCATATCATTGATTAATTAGATAACTGAAGAACTAAACTATAACTATGCAAACTTTTAAATATATAAAGATATATATTTAAGTAAGATTTTTCTTCATTCATGTATGCATATATTGCTAAGAGCATAGCAGCATTAATTATGCATAGACATACATACTGCTGTTTATTGGGCCAATTATATATATATTTGTGTGTAAGATTATGTTTGCAGAAAGTTTTACATATATCTTAAAAGTGCATTTCACTTAACCTTTATATATTTATTATTAAATGTGAAATGTGTTTGCTAGAGAACTTCATTGGATTAACTCTGATTACTAAATTAGGCATAAGGACTGCAATTTTGAGGTGGCTGGGGTAGTCAGAACCATTGAGCCCAATGTTTGACTCTTTATTGACCCTGAAATGCAAAGTATACTTCAGTGGGATTTGAACTCCGAATGCAAAGATGTAGAACAAATACTACAATGCATTTTTACTCATGCTCTAAAAATTATACTAATCTATCATACTTAATCAGATAAATAGTAATAATAATCTACAGGGCTGAGAAATTGCTTCCTGCATATTCTGAAAATATGTCTATTTTGATGTTATTAATAAGGATTATTATAGCATTCATTCATTGAATTACATGTCCCTCTATTTAAGTCTATTATGACTTATTGGAGCATTCAGTCAAGTAACAGTTTTGATTTATTTTCTTTTGTACTCATGTACTCTTTTACTTGTTTCAGTCATTTGACTGCAGTCATGCTGGAGCACCACTTTTAGTCTAGCAAATCGACCCCAGGACTTACTATTTGTAAGCCTAGTACTTATTCTGTTGGTCTCTTTTGCCGAACCGCTAAGTTACGGGGACGTAAATACACCAGCATCGGTTGTCAAGCGATGTTGTGGGGGCAAACACAGACGCACAAACACACACATATATATATATATACACATATATACGACGGGCTTCTTTCAGTTTCCATCTACCAAATCCACTCACAACGCTTTGGTCGGCTTGAGGCTATAGTAGAAGACACTTGCCCAAGGTGCTACACAGTGGGACTGAACCCGGAACCATGTGGTTGGTAAGCAAGCTACTTACCATACAGACATTCCTGAGTATTTGATATTTGAGTTTGTTAATGTACTATATTCGTGAAAGGGGGGAACTTGATACATTTTAGGGAAACTTCAAAACCTTATGTATACATGTTAGTTCCTTGAATAAACTTGACCTAGAATACTTACATGTTAATTGAACAAAAAATAGCTGATGGTCAGAGTCACTTAGTTTACAGAAAAATCTGTTGAGGGTAACTGCTGTGTTAATTGAGACACGTAGAACTATGACACCATGAGATACTGCAAATGAAAGTTTGAGAACAAAAAAGGT
>NC_142930.1:60529441-60546941 GCF_046866305.1 Octopus bimaculoides
ATTTAAAAGGTAAACCGTAGTTTAATGTATATATAAACGATAAGAAAATGGAGGAAAAACAACAATGAGTATTTGTTGTTTAAGTTTAAGTGCTTAAACAACAATTGGATCTATAATTTTACCAATTGGTTTGACATTGGATATTAAGTAACCTAATAATCATGCTCATCAGATATGGCAGGTATGGGAAAATGAGGTCTGCTCTTTGTTACTGGTGGTGAGGAGATGTCATATCTTGTTTGTGGTTGCTTTGAAGATGAAACAAAGAAGTAGAAGACAAGTTAGCAAAAATTATGTCCCTTAGTCCACCTCTCAAATCTTTATGAGTTGGGAGGCAGCAAAAGTGTGCCTTAATATGTGTGTAAGAGGTGTTGAGGTGGATTAGGTGAGTGCCCACATATTTTCCCCCATGTGTGGGTACATATGCATATGTATATCTATGTGTGTTTGGTTTGGTTTGGTTTGGTTTGGTCAAAGCTTTGCTTGGTTCTCAGGATGTGATGGTGGAAATCTTAGCAGTTTAAGGCATCAAGACAGCACATAATAGGGCATAATAAGTTTATATGTATTTGCATGTGGTTTTTGTGTTGTGAACAGTGATAAGCTATCATTCTAAGTAGAAGATGGAAATGAAGTCAACGGATGCAGATACAAAATAAACAAGAATAAAGAAAACTCCATTATTAATTAGAGAAAAAAGTTCAATGTAATTTTTTCCCACCTTCATCAGTCATAAGTTATACTCTGTTTTCCACAACATATAGTAATACCCTGAGATAACATTTGACCAATTCTCCTGTGTCTGGTTCCATGCATCAGCTGCATTAGTATATTGATAGCACCATACGTGACTGAAATCCAGTACTGTCCAAAATTCAGAAGCCAGCACTTAAAGACATACATTATTTATGCATATAGATACACTATATAATGCACATTTTAGTGATAATAAAATTATTTTACTTGCCATATTCATTTGCATAATTGCCTGATCATTTGAATATAGCGACAATTCAATTGCATGATCATCAGAATATAGCAATATTTCATATCTGTTCATTCTTACTAACATTAATATAAATAAGTATTCTCATACACATGTACACAAACACACATGCTCTGATGTAAATAGGATGGAACAGATATTATTCAACTATAATTGCTGACGTTTATTTATGGGAAAATATACTTGTGCATTGTGCATTATTTTCTTTAATGTATGTGTAAACATGTCAAAAATAAATCGTATTTTGTTTTCAAATATGAATGGAGTTAACGTGAAGCCTCTAGAGTCTCGTTCATCAACATCAGAAAACAAACAAAACTGCTATACATCCACTCATGAAAAATACATAACTCAAACCATTTCAGTATGTCTTCTAAGTAGTGATAAACTTTCAGGAAGATACATTTCTCAAACTTGCATTACAAGTATTAGGTTTTGTTTTCAAGGAGAGAAATATTGCTTTCAAATTTTGGCCCAAGGTTATCACTTTCAAGGGTTGGGGTAAGTCAATTACATCGACCCCACTGCTCAACTGGTACTTATTTTATCAACCTCCCAAAAGATGAAAGGTAATGTTAACCTTGATGGAATTTGAACTCAGAACATAAAGATGGACTAAATGTCTCTAAGCCTTTTGCCTAGCATGCTAACAACTCTACCAGCTCACCATCTTTTCAAGGACAGAAATATTTTAACCATTTAGAATTCCTGACCTAAACATTCCAATCTCCTAAACGTTCCACTGAGTTTTATGGACAAATCTAGGATGATGCATCTATTATGCACATGTTTTTATAGAATGTAGCCCCTTATCCTGCCAAAAATATAACAATAATAGCAATATCCACCTAAAAGGTAAACTTTGTAGATGGATACTAGTAGATACTAACCAAAACACTATAATGTCGAGTCATTCAGGGTCACTCCTCTTCTCTGTTGTTACAACATAGACTACAAATGCTCACATATCTAAACCAGCTATATAAACCTGCCATTATTTCTGCCATCTATAATGTCTAAACCATACTAAACACTTAACACTTTGTACCAGAGCTGTATCCCACTGGAAGTCTTACAAGAATTCAAAGTGACCATCATATGCAATGACCTCATTCATTTGTCTCTAATTTCTCACCAAAGACAATTCGAAATTGTCATCAATGCTGACCCTCCTTATTTCAATACCATCTCTTTTTTTATTTGAAATTAATAAACTTATTTAATTCAAGAGATAGGAAGCAGGTTACTTTTACTCAGAAACATTAATAGTCATATAAACTTGAACCACAATTTATCCAGTACAAAGATTTACAACAGTTGAATAAGGACAGAATTTTACTAAATATCTAGTTATTAGAATCATTAAGAAATAGCCTCTCCGTGGTTGCTCATCCTACTAGAAATAGCAGCTAAATTTCCCCTCAAAATTCACATTCTGTTTAATATAGGACAAAGACACATTAGATACTATAGTCTTACAAACCCATAAAAAAAGACAGGATTGTCACAACTGGTAAAACTTTTAATAACTACTGGATCACAGCAAAAGCGACAGCAAGATATGATATTAGCACTCTTAATCCTACTTTTAATTCAAATATGTCCAAAACAATTTTCATGTGTCATTTCTGCACTCCTAATTAGTTAGTGGTTCCACATTTACAATCTATTGGATTTTAACTATTTCCTTTTCAAAGTCTTTATAATATCTATTCCTTCCAAAGTGAACTATTTCATTTGGTCATTGATTATCCTAGTATAAACACAATCTGGATTTTATCCTTCATTTTCCCCTTATGTTTGTGCATAATAGTTATGTTGGTAAAGGCAGTCCAAATGTAACTTTGGTGTAGCTTTTTTTTTAAACTTAACAAATAATTGTATAATTGGTTCTATTCTAATCTACATATTTTGTACCTTGTGTAGTGTCAGAAGACAGAGTAGAAGAACTTAACAGAATCAGGTGGGCATTGTAACAGAGGCCTTTATTTCTCGTATTGATTTAATTCTGAATTCAGATTCGGTTAGGGTTAGTAGGATGAGCAACCATGCAGAGACTCTTTCTTAACTATTCTGATAACTAGATATTTTACTTTTTATGGCTGATGAAATAAGTACCAGTCTGGTACTGAGTTCAGTATAATCAAGTATACCCTCCCCTAATATTTGAGGACTTGTATCTACCTACTTACCTACACACACACTCACACACTGTTTCACTACCATGTGGTTTCAGGTTTGGTTCCACTGCACAGCACCTTGGATAGACATGTTCTTTTATAACCTCTGGTTGACCAGGGCCTTGTGAGTGGGCTTTAGCAACAGAAACTGAAAGCTCATTGTAGACGTATATATATATGTGTGTGTGTGTGTGTGTGCATGCATATTGCTCATTCCTCTTTGTCATGACATCAATTGCTAATTGTAAACTGGTGTCTTTATGGGCAGCGTTGTTCATTTGCAATTTTCCATGAAAACATGTTGGGGCATTATGTTGATCATGTTTGTAGAACAAGGACATCCTGAGTTCAAATTCTGCTAGGCTTGACTTTGTTTTTAATCCTTTTGGGTTGGATAAAATAATAAGTACCAGTTACAGACTGAGGTTGATGTAAATTCCCACCAAATAAGCGACAGACAAAATACTGCTAAGCATTGCGTCCAGCATGCTAATGATTCTGCCAGCTCAGAGCCTTTTGTTTGGTTATAATAATAATCATTTCTTCAATAGACTTGTCAATAAATAAGGCGATGCATTATTGTGGGTATGAGTTGTTTTGACTCTTATTTCTAGCAATACTGGTGCTGAATAGCTCCCTTAGTCACTTTAGTGACGTGTCTATATATATATATATATACTCATATCTATGTGTGTGTGTATGTCTGTGCATGTGTGTGTATGTATCTGTGTATATGTATGTATTGTATTGTGTCTTCAGAATTTTAAGTAAAACAAAGTGTACAAGGAAAGAACTGAAAGTTTGGCTTGAATGCTTGTAACAATGTGTACTCCACTATAGACTTCCAAGGACCAAGTGGTTGTAATGTTTAATCCAATCAGCCCTGATTAAGAAGACCTGTTATGAAAGGGATGCCAACCATGAAGCATCACCTCATTATTTTTCAGATATTGTATAAAATATGTCTTATTTACCTACAGGTGATTTGCATCAGTTTGGTTTGTTAATTCTCATAATGAAAGTCAGATTAACATGAGTAGGCTCCCATGTTGGCTCACAGTTATGCTAAACATGGCAGTTTCTGTCAGAGCAAATTGCCACAACCAGACTAAATGTTCTCAATATATGATATGCTCACTGTCATCACCTGTCAGAGAACTATGAAATGTCTCTCCTGGCCTCTAAGTTCCCATATCCACTCTCCCATTTAGGTTAATGACAATGTGAGTTTCCATTTAAACAACCTCATTTTACTTAAAATTCTGAAAGCACAACATAGTACATATATTCATTCATTCATCCATATGCATATATATAAATGGGGAAGGCTAGTTTATGAGATTACCTTAGGTTTCCTGTCCATACAGGGTTTAGGTTTATGGCGTATTGTCAGATCCCAAAAACCTGTTGGCCCATGACTTCTTAAAAATACGATATGCCGTAAAACTAAACCCTTTATGGATGGGAAACCTAAGGTAATCCCATAAACCGGCCTTCCCCATTTTTAATATATACTGCTGTACATCCTAGAGTGTGCTGCTTCTTTCAGATTTATGTTTTTTACAACCAAGATATATATATATATATATATGGGTGAGTGGACAAATGAAAGGAAAAGGCATTCAACTCATTTAGTAGGGTTACGTATATTATTATTATTCAAAACAGTGTGGTTTGCCTCCATGCAGCTTTTCGGGTTTCTAACAGAAACCCATCTTGTTCAGGCCTGGATTACCAAATCCAATCATAAAGAATACAGATTTCTGTTAGGAGCCAGCAAAATTTTAAGTTACATGGAGCCAAATCAAACTGTTTTAAATAATAATAATAATAATAATAATATATATATATATATATATATATATATATATATATATATATATATATGAGAGAGATTAATTAACTTTTCTTAGTTTTTAAAAATGAGACATATATGTTGTGAGATAATTTAATATGGCTGGTCAGTCTTGCAGCCATTTTTCTATCTCTATTTTCTATCCATTTTTGTTGCTAACAGTATATCAGTTTTATTCTTTAATTTTATTTCTTTCTCCTACAAAATGTTTAATTTTAATAGATTTCAACATTCTTGCTAATACCAGCCTGCATTTTCCTCTGTCCCTGTACCTTCTTTTGTGTGCACCAATTAAAATTACCTTTGCTGCCAACTTTAATTCATTTTAGTGCTTTTTTTAGGAGTTTCTACTTAAGCGTACAGCTTGTATATTGTTCGTGTTATTCCTAACTCCTCTCATTTTTTACATCTCTATTTTTCTTAGATTCTACTGTTTTAGTATTTGGTGTTGGTTCCTTGCCTGTTGCTATTATTGCTTTTTTTAATGAAAAACATATACAATGTAGTACATTACCATTATTCAAGATGACTAGAAATAGGTCATCAAGTGAAAGTGGAGGTTGTAATGTGTTAAGATGAAATAAAAAGATTATTACTTTGGACATAAAACTTGATTAAACGAAAATGTAATGTGGGAGACTAACTCATCCATATTGTAAATGCTTGGAGTTCCTCAGTGGAAGTAATGTGAAACAATAAAAACAGTTTGAGTTCAAGTCAGATATTTTTTTAGTTGTTTGAACATTGGTTTCTCATAGGTCTGATATAATGTTTCCTATGATACAGTTCCTGAGTGTGTGTGGTTAAATGGTCAGAGTGAACATAAGGTGCTAATAAACACAGCACCCATTCCTGCAAAAGTTAAAAATTTGTGTAATAATTTACAGAGAGAAGTACAAAATTTGATGCAAAACATTTTCTGCCTAGTAAAGGCTGGTTTGAAAGGTTTAAAAGGTATCTTATATTACATATTAGAATGACCTGTGAAGATGCTAGTACTGATATGAAGGCTGCCATTAATTAACCTGAAGAACTGAAGAAAATAATTGCTAATGGAGCTTGTGCACCAGAACAAGTGTACAATGTTGATGAAATTGTGCTTACTTCATGTGAAGAATAATTGGCTTCCAAAAGTTGTCTGGAGCTTTTTGTGGGAAAAATGCAGCTGGTAATATGAAAGTAAAGCTTGTGCTTGTGTATCACTGAAAATCCAATGGCTTATGAAAAGCTTCTCTAAATTTAATCTGTTTGTGATTTAACGTTGAGGAAGAGCTGAATGACAATGATCTTTCTCTGAAACAATTTGACAAATTTTCTTTTGCCCCACTTTTGGAAGTTAAGGTATCAGGCATAATATTTCTAACAATGCATTGCTCCTTCTAGACAAGCCATGAAGCCACCCACTGAACATAAATGACTTTTCTGATAATGTGAGAACACAATTTCTTTGCTCAAGCCAATGAATCTAGGTGTAATAGTTAACTTCTGGGTATAGTATTTGAGAAGATATTTCAATTAACTCATAAAAAGATGATAAACCTATAGTTAGAAACTATTTGGAAAAGTTTAATATTATGGTTGCTGTAGATAACATGCCTGAGTCATGAAATATTAACCTTCAGCTATGAATTATATTTGGATATACAGATAGTCAGTTTGTATCCATGAATTTAACTGATTTTCTATTAGCAGAAAGCCTACACCAAATTCAATACAATATTGTAACAATAACAAATGATGTAGTTTTGCAATCGTAGATGATGTGGTTGAGTTGCTAAGGTCCTAAAGAATAAGTCTATTTAATGAGGAGCTCATGCAGTTTGAGTAAGAGCTAGTTGTAGAGCAAGGAGTATGCACACACACACACACACACACACACACACAGATGTTAAATGATGATGATGATTTATATAAGGTTTCTCCATTCCACTTCAGTTGGCTGCAAGATATATGGTTAATCTGTTGGTGCTTATAAAGAAAGGTTTGTAAGTCTTTGTTGAAAACACTCCCTATCATGAATGTAACATAAAAATTACAAGAGAAGCTCACAATGCATTCTGTTCCTACACTGAGTTGCACAAAAAAATGGTATGCTATAAACATCAAACAACTTTGGATAAGCCCTTCACCACTTGAACAGATGCTGATAGTGATCGACAAGAAAGAAAATAATGCACCTCTTCCTCCTAGTAACTCCCATTACACCACCTCTCAGCATGCAGCAGTCAGTATCTTTTGTCATCATTATGTACCCTATCCTATTATGATATCGAATTCTTATTCATTCCCTTGTGTGTATCTCTTCAAATATTTTTCATATATCCATACAGCATAAGTGGTTGCTTTTTTGAAAAAAAATTATGTTGGAATTCATCTCAATTTATAAGATGAAAATCAATGAAAAACTTGTTACAAGATTCTGCATTATAGTAGATTTTCAAAGGCCCAATGTTTCGGCAGCCTCTTTTTCTTTCTCTCACCCATACCTCCTATTCTACCTTATGACAGAAATCCTATATATATATATATATATATATATATATATAATCCTTCAAAAATCTCTAGTCATTATTTGCCTGAGAACCCTGTGATATGCAGGCAAAAATCCAAAGTAACAACAAACTCATTTGGCCAGAGAAAAAGTATTAGTCTCTGCTATGGTATTGAGAACTCTATCTCCTGATACTCAACGTGAGTATATGTATATATATATATATATATATATATATATATATATATATATATATATATATATGTATGTATGTATCTATGTATGTATTTCCTTTAAGAAAGGAAGGGAAGAAAGAAAAGTGAGAGAGAGATTAAGGAAGAGAAGAATTGTCCCCTTTATTAGGCTAGTACTTTGTTTATTGCCCCTGAAAGTCTAACAAACAAATTTGATCATGGCAAGAACTGAATTCAGATTGTTAAATACTGAAATGACTACTACAAGTTATTTTATGTGATATTTCAATGACTGCCAATTCACCTGTAATATACTGGTGTCAATTTAATTGGGTAAATTTCTTTACTACAATTTATATCATTGTGAAGATTATTATATTTATTATTAGTAGTGCTATTATTATTACTGCAGCTAATAAAGAGAATTGTTGCATTTTATGACATTAAGTGAACAATTAGTATTCTTAACCATTGAAAAATTGGTTTAATATTTTAATATCCAAGTACAGATTGAGATTAATTTCCCAAATGGACAATGATAGAAGATTCATTCCTACTTTTCATACTTGAAGGTTTTTAGAGTGATATCAACATTTCTCATATATATATCCATCGGCTTTTAAGTTTGGTGTAAGAATACCTGCTTCTATGAAGATTCCTGGTTTACTCATTCTCTTGTTACTTCTTTGGTTTCCATCTCTTTCAAAAATTTTCTATCTATATTTATTCATACTCTGCAAATAATGAGAGGTTTAATAAAATGTTGATAAACGCCAAGTTCTAAATTTACTTCATGATATTTGAACTTTTGCTATGGGTTAGTGATTGTTTCAATATTGTAGTCAGATTGGTGGGTTTTACCATTTAGTTTTTTTTTCTTGCATAGCTAAAGGCTGTTATGTCTCCATCAGAGGTAAACAAGGAGCACTTATTTAAATCATGATCTTACTTGAGATTGATTGGAGTATGGTTGGTAACCTAATAAAACTTTGTTTGCAAGTTCTTTTATAATGTTGCAGGTACATTAGTAAGCCAATGAATTTGTGTTTCTAAGATATGTAATATTTTGTAATGTTACTTCATGTATTACATCCAGATGATTGAGGTTGAAAGATATGTGCAAAATATCACTTCTTGGAGCATATTTAGAACAATGCAAATTAATTCCATGTACAAGTTAAATTCCTTATCTAACATCATTTCGATTAAAATAGTCTTGGCCTTAATTCCCCTGTTGCATTTTTTAAATATTTATATACTTACCTTTCTTTTGATATGTTTGGATCACATCACTTGTGATATAATTTAATCTCAATGTCTTAATTTGCATGCTGTAGAGACTGTGGCATTAAGAATTGTAACTAAAAGAAAAACATTCTTATAGTCCTTGTTTTATTTACATATAATATATGATATACCCATGCAGAAATCAGATACTGTTCCTACTGCATGGTTAATGGACAATAACGGAATAAAGGCATTGATCTGTAACATTATTGGCCTCTATACGTATGCAAAAATATAAATCATTACAGTCATGCTAGATCTTAAAAACAGATTTAAAACTTAAAATTTTCATTCATAAGCCTCACAATCTCACATTCTCATTTTATTATAGAACATTTATTGAGGCTTCTGCTGAAAATCTCTTTGGCTTCTCTTTTGATTTTCAACAAAGATATACTTCCCGATCAAGTCTGGAAGTAAATTGTACTTCTTTTAGAGATCAGAGTATCATTGACTTGATGCAAATACTTTAATTATTAGTAGTATTATTAGCAGTTCTTATGAGCTATCATAAGGAACTGAGAACAGGTTACCCTTAAGAAATAATGAACTTTTTGAAAGAGGGTTTAGTTAACTAGCTTTAGAAGATATCATCATCCTCTTTGAGATTGACATCATGCTCTCCCACATCATCATCACCATCCTCATCCCACTGCCTTCCTCATCATTAATCATCATTTCCAATTCCCCTTTCATCACCATTGTTGTCATTTCCACCGCCATTATTACCATCCATCATCATTATGAAAATTCATTTCTGACATGTTTACAGATGTATATTAACATCCTGATTTTCATGGTCATGGAAATTGGATAAGATTACATAGTTCAGCGTTTATGAGTGAAGGCAGAAGAGAGGTTTCTTGCAGAGAAACCGCAGGAGCTGTTCCTATCTCAGCAAGCTATAGTTTAACAAAATACGCAGCTAACTTCTAATGTTGGCACTATGAAATTCAGTTGCAGCTACAGAAAATTATCAAAATCCCTGGAAGAGATCCAATGGAAATCTGACTGCTTTATTTTCTATAGCTAGAGATACAAAGACCACCTTACAGAAATACCTGGGGTTCAAACTAAAGGAAGACAGCATGTCGTGTTATGCTTAAAAATTGCACAAACATGCCCAAAAGAAAGTTTACTTAATAGAATTTTCTGAAGAGTGAAACTCATTAACCTGAAATTTCAGCTTTTCTTTGGCTGCATATTTAATTATAAGAATTTCTCAGCAGCAGTAACTAATCTTTGACATTGTAGCTGACATTAGAAAATTTTCTGATGAACTGAAAGATCATAATTTGATTTAAACTGGTTCCCTTCAAATGACCTTTTTATTCATTTATTTTCCTCTTTATTTTTATTTTTATCATATCAAAATAAATTTTTCTGCCTCCCTCCTCTTACTGATTATTTCCAATTACTTCAGTTATTTTTGCAAAGATATTTACATACCTTGAGATTACTATCTGTCAGACAAATCATAGGTGTATGAAGTTTCTTTTATATATATTTGTTAAACTAAGAAGAGTTATGGAGTGAAAATTGGGTATGTTTAGCATATTTATCATTAATTTGCATTGAAAAGAATCTTGTATAGGAAGACATTGTGAAGTGATGCAATTCTGAGAGGCAAAGTATGTAGAAAATGTTGAGTGTAAGATTTAAGGGATAAGGTATAATGCCTTAGACTTTGTTAAAAACATACTACCTACCCACTTACTTAAAATACTTACATCAGGTAAAGGCACAAATAAGGGTACATGAGTGATTTCTATATTGGATTTAGATTGCAAAACAAGCTATAAGCTCAGAAGAGATATCATTGTTATTTATGTTAGAGGTAATAAAAATAGAATACAACATTATGTAGACCTAAAGATTATTGAGTCTAAATGAGTGGTGATTTATTTATCATCCAGTAAATGTAGCCAATGTATGTGTGTGGTGATTGCACCATCTCAAATGTTTGAACAAATAATAATTCCCTTTCCAAAGGTGACTACATATTTTGGCTTTGAATAAAAAAAATCTTGGCTTTTGTAATAGTCTGAAGCACCTTAAGATGAACAAACAAACAAAACTTGACCATCAGAGCTAGCTAGCATTTTCAGATTATGTAGCTGTGCACTCTATGTTGGCTACATTTCTGTAACTTATATGAGGCACAATGTCTGTAAATTTTAGGGCCCCAATTCTCCTAAGCTCAAATATCAATGCAGCCATTATGATGAGCCAATGAGTAAATCACAAAACTGTTTACTCCAAGTTCATCTGCCTTCTTAAAAACATTTTCTTCTCCTACTTTACATTTCCCTAAAGATTTATGTAATTTTTAGGTAAACAGCATATACATATTTAAATAGAATATTAATTATCTGAATGAAAATCAAAATTATCTATTAATATTTTTTTTGTCCTGTATGTGCATGTGTGTGTAAATGAAAGTGAAACCAAACTAGTAGAATTTGGACACAGAAATATAAGTCACCAAAATAGAATATGGTAAAGTACTCTGTCTGTTCCTCAGAAGTTTTCAGCCTGAATATGAATAACCAAACTAAAAACTGTATGTAATGCTTTAAGGTGTCTGAACACCACTATCTTAATGTTAAAATAATGAAGTATGTTTCAGATGTATAAACTGTTGTTTGTCTATTTTAACTAGTTAGCATGAGTGAAAGGTTTGTTTCTTTTCTTCTCTTTTTTCTCCAATGGAGAAGTTGTTTTCACTGTTGGATTCTCTTCCTACTATTAAGTTCTCAACTGTTTTCAGGTAGGTAAAGTGAAGGAAGAAGTATAAGGTTTGAAATCATTAGTGCATCTAACCCCTCAACTTTATTCTCATTATGCTTATCACAAATGCACTGAAACATGTGTGTGCATATATGTATGCATGCACACACACACACACACACATATACACACCACCACCACCACCATATATGTCAATGTATAAAATGACTGCATGTATAAGACATCTGCAGAATTTCCCTTCAAAATGTAAGTTTTGAACTATACATACTGTATAAGACAAGCTGATAAAATTTCACAACAGTAGGTTACAAGTTCGTTCTGCCTTTGGAAATTTTTCACAAGACAGATGCACATATTTTAAACTTCTTTTAATATACACAACCACAATAAACTCTTATCACCTACAGTTATTTATAAGAAGTTATAAAAGTTTCTGCTTGGTGATAAGGATTCCAACAGTCACAGCGGCATTAGGTGGCACTTATTGTTGAGAGTTTATTGCCCCACAACAATTTATTAACAACTATGTCAATGTCCAGCAGAATAATACTAGTAAGTGACACAGACTTGGTTATTAAAATTCAGACAGTCCATTCGTACTATTTGTTAACTATTATGAATGACAGTTAGTGCACATCAGCCAAGCTTGTTGCACAGTTATTTTGAAATATATTTGACAGCTTTATAATACACACTTATAATTTCAAGGTAACTACAGTAGTCCCTTGCCATACCAGGGTTCACCTATCACAGTTCACCTCTTGCGGTTTATTATTTAAGCTTACTTCGATTGCTCCATGGTGTTGTCTTGCATTTGCAATAAAATAAATATATACAAATTATAAAAATAATAAAACAAATATACAGTACAATATTGTTTCTACTTTGCGAATTTTCACCTATCATGGGGGTTTGGGAATGTAACACCCCTGATATTCAAAGGATTACTATATACTATTGGTTTCAAATTTTGACACAAGGTCATCAATTTCGTGGGAGGGGATAAGTCAATTACATCACCTCCAGCACTTGACTGATACTTATTTTAATGAGTCTATAAGGATGAAAGGTAAAGTTGACCTCAGTGGAATTTGAATTCAGAACATAAAGACAGACAAAATGCCACTTAGCATTTTGCCCAGTGAGCTAGTGATTCTGTCAACTTGCTACCTTAGGTAACTATACTTATTGATACAACTTCTCAATCATATCTATAAGTTTCAGAAAGATACTGAGTGACAAGACTGTAGTAAATATGGAATGTTATAGTTTAAATTTCATATTTAGTGTTTAAAAAATTTCTGGTTTGGAAAGTTTTTCTTTTTTTCTTTTTTTAGGTTCAAATTTTATGCTAAAACCTATGTATATGGTACATATATGCACAATAATGGCTCTAAAGTTAACAATGCATTACTTAAAATCACACCATTTGCTGTTAGTTTGTTGATCCTTTACAAAAGATGGCTATTCAGCTGATTGTAAAAAATTCATTCACTACTGATTCAAATGTATGTTATGTCTTATTTCTGCCATTTTTGCCACATTTATTATAACACTTTCTGTTTTTCTGAACTACCAAGCTGCTCTCTGACCCCCATGCTTTTGAAGCAACCACTTGCTTTTCTTATTTGGTCACCTAGGTAACAGAATGTATCAACCACTCCTATAGAACATTGTTAGCAGCCAAAAGAATTGATTTCATGGCTGCTCTTGCTGCTAACTATTTTTGTATATCTACAAGTAAAATCTTCCTTCTCTTTCAGCTTGCTTCTGATCTCTCTATACCTTGTGCAGCCATTGTTGACATTGGATGCTCTGTATGGAATTCTTATCTACTCCTTTCCCCGATGGCTGTAGAATCCTAATTTCTTCTTTTTAACTAAAACTTTTCTATTTTGTAGCTTTATTTCTAGGCTTTTCAATTCTAGATTTTACCTCCACTTTTCAAATTTCTTCTCTAAATCTTTGACAGATGCATCTCTGATTACTAGATCATTGACATACAGAAGTTCCCTTGGATACTCAGCTTTAAATTTCTTTGTTATGATCTGGAAAGCTATTATAAAACTAGTGGTGGTGGTGGTGGTTGTGGTGGGTAATAAGAAGTAAGACCTGACTAAATTCATCTTTGAACTCATGACCAGGTTTCACCTTGCTGATCTCTTAACATGGCTTGCACTCTTTTCACAAGTTTTTCATCTACATCTAGTTTCTGTAATGACCACTAGACCACAGTGCATGAGACCCTGTCAAAGGCCTCATCCAGATAAGTGAGTACTAGGTTTAGTGACTTAACTTTAGCCAAGATCTTACTTCATTGTTGTCTCTCTTCCTAATCAGTTATGCTGTAACTATGTTACTTTCCTATTTTAGCCTAGAAGTTTGATGCCTCTGTATTTGCTTCTTTCTAGAGCATCCCTTTAGTTTTATATTTATTGATGCTGTTATTGCAACATAAGTCATTGGTTATGACACCTCCATACAACAAATATATGTCTTGCTTAGAAGATTCATTACTTGTAGACCTCTTATTTTTGTGTAGGCCAGTTGCAAATTCTCTTCATTATACATCACACTACATTTTACGTGTGTCTTTGCACAAGTGTGTGTGGGTGTTTTAGGCCGTGTTACATTTTCTAACGAAGTAGAAAATTTTTAGGTTATTAGAAACATATGCTTCAGTATTAAATACGAAGTGTCATATCCTTTGCGACACTTCATGGTGTTCATTAAAGATTATTTATAATTTGTATTCCCTCATGCTATGTAAGCATCAATAACTATAATCTCTCCAATGATATTACTTGGTTATATAAAGGAGTATCTAGCAGTAATTTCAAAGCAGCTTCAGACCTTGCCAATGGAAGAGTTGAATATAGTTTGCACATGAATTAAACTCCCATAGCTTTTCTTAAGAGTTACTTCTATTTCCAGCAACAAGGTATACTGTTCTATAGCACCTTGTTATAGCTCAGATAGACTGAGCCATTATTAGCTAAGCAGCTTGACTATAGCCTTTTCTTTATTTAGAATATTTTTTAAAAAGGATTTCAGATGGCATATTGCATTAACAAATCAACTGATTACACACACTCATGACATTTGTATCTGTGTGTAAGGTGCGAGCATCGGGCTCACAATCCTGAGGTAGTGATTTCAATTCCCAGACCAGGTTGTCTCGGGCCAGATACTTTATTTGATGATGCTCCAGGTTCACTCAGCTGGGAAAATAATTGCGACATCACTGGTGCCAAGCTGTATCAGCCTTTGCCTTTGACAACATCAGTGGCATGGAGAGAGAAGACTGGTATGCATAAGAGACTGCTGGTCTTCCACAAAAACAACTTGACATGACTTGTGCCTCAGAGGGGAACTTTCTGGATGCAATCCCATGGTCATTCATGACTGAAGGGGTTCTTTACTCTTTGTATACACACACACACACACGCTCATCACTAAAGTGAACAAGGGCACTAATCAGCACCAGTATTGCTAGAAATAAAAGTCAAAACAAGTTTGTAGCCAGCAATATATATAGATATATATACACACATATATATATATATTTATATGTCGTCATCATCATCATCATCACTGTTTAACGTCCACCTTCCATGTTGGCATGGGTGGGACATGCACAGATGTGTGTCTGTGTGTTTGTGTTGATAGTATTTAGAGCATATACCAGTGGAGCAGAATATATTTTCCCACAGGTTGTGTGCAAGTGTATTTGTATAAAGGAAAAGCTTCATGTGAAGCTGCAACAATGGTCTTAAAGTACTGATTGTTTAATAAGTCAAATTCATATGAACTAAAATTTGTTTATTATAGATGTGCAGCTTTTCTTTCCTCATATCTTATGTTTGTTGTTTCAGATCCAAGAGGCTGTGAACAACGAAAACCTCAAATCAAGCATCATGCTATCATTAAATATCTTACATTAGTGAAATAATAAGAAATACATGCTTTAAGAGACTTATCATACGACACTTTGCTAAGGAATGTAAGGCAGTCATTTATTAAAATTTGTCAAAGTATGTTGAAAAGATTCTGCACTAATCCTGATGTTAATAAAGGCAAACTCTGTGCAATTTCTGTTTCCCATTTTGAAATGGTAACTATGAAAAATATTGTGATGAAAGATTCTAGCCACTTAAATAATAGTGGTAATAATAACAAATAACAAATCAAGGTGATTATTTGGGTGGAACTGAAAAGCCTTTTGGAGATTTTAATTGAACAATATTCCTAGGAATATTGTTCAAATCAGAATCAGCCATTGACACTGTATTTATATGTATATTTCTACTCAGTTTTACATCATTGTGAAAACAAACATATGTTGTAGTATGTGTGTTATTTGTGAATAGCAGAACTAGGCAATCAGTCTCAGACTGCTATGCTAATTTCACATTTTTTGTAAGAAATGCTATGAATGTTAGTATCAATGTATTAATGGATTTTTTTGTTAGATAAACATATATAAATGTATCTCTTTCAGAGATGCAACACACTGCTCTGGTTTATACCAGTTGTGTCATCTTTGTAAGAATGCAAATTATTCTGTTGAATATTTGAAGTGAACACACAATACAATTCTATATTTAAGAGATGAGGAATTATGTACATTATTTATATTCGATGGATATTTGCCCTCATGTTAGTTGTTCACATCAGAACCAGTTAACAACAAACGAGATGAGGACAAATATCTGTCAAATGTAAATAATGAATACACAATGTAGTAAACTCATTTCAGAAATTCAACTCAATTTGAAAGTGGCAAATGAATTGTAAACAAAGACACATAAATCCACTCACAGGACTTTGTTAACCCATGGCCATAGGAGAAAAGATACAAGATGCTGAAGAGTGGATCTGGATCTGAAATCACACAGTTGGGATGTAAGCTTCTTATACGTACAAATACATTTCAGAGGACTATGTCTTCTTCAAGTGTCTCATTTTCAACATCTGTGAGTGTGTGTGTGTGTGATCCAGCCTTGGATTGCTTGAACAATATTATTGATATTTGACTGACTACTCAGCTATTGGAAGAGTGGTACAGTTTCTCATTTGTGCTAAGTTACGGGAATGTAGACACACCAGCACCATTTGTCAAGCAGTGGTAGGGAACAAAGACACACACACACTCACGACTACATTGGTCACCAACAATAGATCATATATATAGCTGCATGATAAATGTAGATTGATGTTACTGTATGAATTTTTAAACTATGTTTGTCTAGATATATCAGGAAGAATCAATGTTACAAATGAGGGAAATCTAGGATGAAACTAAGTACTATATGTCACCAAATTTAACAAACTTTAACAATAAGAAATAGTGTAGATATATGTATGTGTACATCTGTTACTGTTTCCTTACCTTGACTTCATGTGACGGTTGTAAATGAATGTTATCAGTCAAGAAGGTTGTCTTTCAATTCCCATCTTCTTTGAAAACATGTCCAGTCATCAGGAATGTTACTTTACATGCCAACTGGTGAGGGTTGGTGACATGAATGGCAGTCAGCTGTAGGAAAAATCCACCCCAACAAATTTCATTCAACCCATGCAAACATGAAAAAGTGAACATTAAACGGCACTGATGATGATAAACTCTCTCTCTCTCTCTCTGTCTCTCTCATACACACACAGACGTTGAAAATGAGACATTGGAAGAAGATATAGTCCACTGAAATGTACTTGCATGTATAAGAAGTTTACATC
>NC_142930.1:60554441-60631941 GCF_046866305.1 Octopus bimaculoides
ATATAACATGTACATATATGCATATAAGCATGTGTATCTATATAGCTTATACGCATGATGTGTGTGTATATATATTTATGTATATATATATACATATATATACACATATATATATATATATATATATATATATATATATATATATATATATATCCATCACATTTTCATCTCCACTTTTCTATGCTTACATGAGTAGATGGAACTTGTTGGAGCAGATTATCTACTGTCAGACACTCTTCTTGTCACCAGTACTCACCCGTTTTTAAGTGTGGTTTCCAGACATTTCTCAGAAGATTGGAAATGTGATGTCAGTGCAAGGAGACAGTGAAACATACACACAGGCACACACACACATGCACACACACAAATGCAACCTTATACATACATATATCATTTATATGTGTGTATGTATACAGGCATATATATATATATATATATAAGAATAAGGGCAGAGAATCGTCAATTAATAATAGAATTAATAATTAACAATTTTGCCAAGTAGTTCAGTATGAAAAAAACCTTAATCGGTAAAACTATTTATCATCATAAATATACAGGGATTAGCAATTGAGTTGCTTCTCCAACATACTGAAAATTTAGAAATAGCAGTCAAAGAACTACTGATTCCAAACTACAAATTTTTCTCTAAAGCGGATGGCGATATTTATGGCACACATAGAACAAAAAACCGGAGGGAAAAGCGTAAACAAACCAAGCCTTTAGTTAATTGGATACGGATCGTTTCATGGTTAAGTGAATGGAAATTTCACTATTCCAATCTTCAGCCCAAATATTCTGATAAATTTGAAAGTGTCTCTAAAAAAATTCACGGTAATTTTTGGTGTCGCATGGCCAAAAATTACCGTGAATTTTTTTAGAGACACTTTCAAATTTATCAGAATATTTGGGCTGAAGATTGGAATAGTGAAATTTCCATTCACTTAACCATGAAACGATCCGTATCCAATTAACTAAAGGCTTGGTTTGTTTACGCTTTTCCCTCCGGTTTTTTGTTCTATGTGTGCCATAAATATCGCCATCTGCTTTAGAGAAAAATTTGTAGTTTGGAATCAGTAGTTCTTTGACTGCTATTTCTAAATTTTCAGTATGTTGGAGAAGCAACTCAATTGCTAATCCCTGTATATTTATGATATATATATATATATATATATATATATATATATACATACACACATACACGTGTTTGTGTGTGGGGGATGGGCTTCTCTCTTTTAGTTTACCATCTCATGAAAGAATTGTGTTGGTTCAGGGTTGTAGCAGAAGAAATTGCAGAGGATTCTTGGTATGGAACTGAACTTGGAATCACATGAGCTGTGCCTGCACATATATGTCAGCATGTGTGTATATGTGTATGCAAGTAGGGTTATGTATATTGGTGTGTGTCTGTGAGAGTGCATGTATATATGTGCATGTGTGTGTAAGCACGCACACGCACGCACACACACACACACACACACACACACACATAATGATTGTATCAACCAGGCTATTAGATGTTGCTATATCCCACTAATAGCAATGCACTTTCTCACACTGTTGTAGCTTCTGAATGCTATAATCCTACAGGCTGCACAGGCAGTCCAATATCACTGCTGAACAGAATGCCTGTCTGTCATAGAATTACCCATTTACAGCTGAATTGACTGGACCAATGTGAAATGAAGAACACAATACACCACTGGTCTGGTAATTGAAATCATGATCTTGAGATCATGAGAGTAGTAAACTAACCTCCAGAGCACACACCTTCACACATATATGTGTGTGTGTGTGTGTGGAAGTAATAATTTTGCAGATTTATGTAATATGCCTTGTGTCACCAAGCAGTCCTTCAGGCTCAGTGCTCAAAGGTTTTTTCATTGACCAGCATCTTGGTTTTCAAATAGGACTAACCATGTGCACTGAGCCTGAAGATTGCTTGGAGACACAAAGCATGTTATATACATCAAACCATCATATTCACATGGCATGTAGCTATTAGTAATTCTTATTTAAATACTGTGTATATTAAATGATATATATTCTATATATGTATATGCATATGCATACTCATGTATTTGTATGTAAGATATATATCACGTTCGATAAGTCAATGTTTTTTCTTTATGGTAACAGAGCTTGAGTAGGAATTGATGTTGAGGCAGGATTTTCACGGCCTTATGCTCTTCCTGTCATCAACCTTCACCCGTGTTTGAGGTAAGGAATTTTTATATTTCACAGGCTTTTCAAAACACAGATCGACCAGTCATAATACAAGTTGAGTCAACCAGATTTACTCTCAAGGCATTGGTCAACCAAGCCTGATAGAAATATTCACCTTTGACATGAATCCAAAATTGCATGTGTGTGTGTGTAATGTCATCATCTTTATCATCATTACCATTTAAAATTTAGCTTCATGTTGGCATGGGCTGGATGTCTCAACAAGATCTGGTGGCTTTACATATATATATATATATATATATGCCTATATATATATGTGTTTATATATATGCATTTATACTTATATAAATTATATTCAGACATATGTATTTCTTCCAGTATACATATATAATACTTGGTATAGATCTTAATGATTGTAGTTATTAGTGCCATAGCTTCCAGCATGTAGGTGGGTAGCATTGTACTCTGTAGGTAAATGGATGAACACTCTATTTCATCATCATGTCAGTAGAATAAATGATGTAATCTTGACTTGATTAATAATATTGGGTACTCTGCAACACCAATCCCAGTCAAAATATTAGCTGCATATACCATACAGTGAACAAATATCATAAATGATAAATAGATATGAACACTGCAATATATGCTACAGATGTTTCAATAGCATGGCAATTTATTTCACTTAATATATTATATCATTATTACACATGCTAAATTACATGCCATTTCATCAGGAATCTTCAAACTAAGTCATGTCAAGAAGAAATGAGTTTGATCTATGTATCTTTTTCTCTCTTTCTTTCTCTCTCTCTCTCCCTCTCTCTCTCTCTTTCTCTCTCTCCCTTTCTCTCTCTCTTTCTCTCTCTCCCTCTCTCTCTCTCTCCCTCTCTCTCTCTCTCCCTCTCTCCCTCTCTCCCTCTCTCTCTCTCTCTCTCTCTCTCTCTCTCTATATATATATATATATATATATGAACATATTTAACTGTATGTATGAATGTGCGTGTGAATATATATCTTTGCATGTATACAGATGGATGTGTTCATATGTATGTATATGCCATCCTTATCATTTAATGTCTACCTTCCATGCTGGCATGAGTATGACAGTTTGACAGGATGTGATAGACTGGACAGTTTACTCTTGCTCCAGTGTCTCAATTTCAGCATGGTTTCTGTGGCTTGATGCCCTTAATGATTGCTTTTTTTTATGGCAGCAGAACTATAGCATCTCTGTTGTTCTCAGCAAGACTAAAGTGTCCTCTTAATCATTGTGCTGTTTCTGCTTGGTTCAACTTCACAATGTGTACTAGGCCTTTTTCCATGCCACCTGCACTAGTGATGTTAAAAATTATACAAATGTGCTCACATGCACACATATATGTGTTTATATATATTAAGTTTTGAAGCTATGTAAGAGTCTAAACAATGTCATTTGTCTAGATTACCACCAATGACTTAGAGTGTATTTGTATACATTTGTTTGAAGCTTACCAACAATTGCTACTCAAATTAGCTGTTCCCTATTTTGTCAAATACTGGATATTTTCCTTAGTTGGAATGTGTTTGACCTTTTAATTGAAACTTTTAAAACATCACTTGGATACAGTTTGAATCTTATTTTTGTTTTTGTAGTTTTACCTAAAATTTATTTTCAGTTATTGTTCTCAGTGGCACTAGCAATGTAGGCAGAATGTTAGAATGTAATTACTTGATTACTCTTTGTGCTTATGTAATCACAGGAAACTAGCTGAGATATGCATTACTTTAGGTATCTAATAATTTAGTAATTGAGAATGTAGCCGTAAATGGTGCAGAGATGTTGGTAAATAGTATTATTGATGCACACTACACACACACTCTAAAGATTAGCTTGACTGGTTATTATATGGCTAAATCAAGAGCCGCTTCTGAGGATATTGTTTTTATTATGTCACAATAGTTAAATGACTATGATCAAAATCTGAGGACAAATCCAGCATTTTGCAAATAGGTAGCATCATCAACCAGTTCAAAAATAAGAGAAATGAACTCAGTAAAAGAAATTTCATGTGCTTAAGTATTCTGACATCTCAAGAAATTATATTCTATAGAACTGGGCACAGAGTGGGACATGTTTATTGAGCAAATGTTCAAACATCAAATCTTCAAACGAAATTTAAGATACTAAAGATGGTGATGTATGGGAGAAACTAATGAACTGAATATGTATTTTCAAAATGAAGATTTTTTTTTAGAATTTGTTTTATTGATATAGTTTTATTTGAAAGGTAACTTTTTTTTTCTCAGTCATCAGTGTTATACAGTTATACATTAAGTAATATATTTTTGTAATAAGTTTATTTTTTTTCTATCTTCATTAAAATTAATTGACAGTAAAATGCACCTGAAATATATTATTGCTTCTTAACAGGACTTTTTTTTAAAAGTATTCTTGTTGATGTACCAAAATTAAACTATTTATATCTAAAATACCTATCACAACTAATTTGTATTTGATTTTAGAATTATCTCCTTTAGTGTTTTCTATTTGTAATTAATACAAAATTTTCATTCTTTGTCCTTGTCAAATTCTAAAATTTCACCTTTCTTGAATTATATTTTCAGTCTTTCAATTTCAGCATAATTTTTCAGCATTGCATTTGATCTCTGTTATTCTAGCAGGTATAATATGAATAAGATAACCGTATTTAAATCATTAACTTTACAAAAATTAAAACATATAACCCACCTTTTTGCTATTTTGAATAAAATTGTCTTGGGCAGTGAGTTCAACACTTGATTTTCTTTCTGTTATCAATTACAAATATCACACTTACATTTGTGTATTTTTATATTCGGCAGATAGTTGCGCATATATTATTATTGTATGAGCGTGTAATAGATATATACCTATAAAAAAGAAATGTCACCAAGTATATGGAGACGTGAAAGGTTTGGGAATCATAATTGTTGATATTTAATATGATCCAATTGCTTGCAATTTATGCCATATTGAATAATTATACATATACTTTTTAGTGTTCTGAATAATTTAGATCATTGCTTTTTAAAAGAAACACCCCATCATTCAGAACCATTAGCTAATAGTGTGGAAAGCCTGCTGTGTATTTATGTAAGAAATAACATTCTTTAAATCATTAATGGTTCACTAGGTATTAATGATAAGTAAGCACACTTCTGCCACAAAAGTACCTTACTCAGAGTTTATGATAAACTAAGATAACCAGTGATAATTCTCATTTAACCATTCTTATTCATCATTCTTTCAATCTTTGTAATGTCACTTGCTCTTAACAAGGTTTTTTTTTTTTCAGTTTCTCCAAGATTCTCAGTTCTCATAGAAACGAAATGTTTAAAATGACTTTTGCGTTTATAACTTTAAAAGATAGTAAAATAACATATACTGTACATTACTTTTCAGTTAAATTTACTTATTTCACTCTCTGACTTCCATTGTAGTTCATATATCATTTATTATTATTATTATTATTATTATTATTATTATTATTATTATAAAAAATTGCAATCTAATTTCATTTCCATTATTGTAGCCAATTTCAGCAAGATTTCTTTTTAGAAACCTCAGTTTTATTCTGTCAAATCTTTTGTTGGTCTAAACCATTTTTTTGTCTTTTACAGGTGCAAGGGATTTCTACCCCAAGAACAAAGGCTTCAGGATCACAGAGAAAGGTTAGTAATGTTTATTTATCAAAAATATGGTGACAGTCTATATTGTGTACGAGTTGTGTATAATTTAATTTTCAGCAGTGGAAAATTTTATGCATTTAATATTGGTTTCTATTGTTAAGTCTATATTACTGTGTTTGTGTGTATATATGTGTGTGCGTGTGTGTGTGTGCGTGCATGCACACACTCATATATATATATACATCTATGTATACATGTATGTATACATATATATCTATACATGTATGTATACATATATATGTATACATGTGTGTGTGTGCATTTAGACTTTTTCTAAATTGGTTTTGGGAATTGTATCTTGTAGAGAGAATATGCAGGCTCCTTAACTAAAGTTAGATTTCATTCATTTCTAGTTGTCAGAGTCATGCATACTCTGATAGTCAGTTTCTAATATATCAATATTATATACAGTAGTTATCATCTGCAAGCATATAAAATAGATTGTTATATGGCACTACACATTTTATTACACATATGTTATCATATTTACACTATGAGGTAATTCATTCCAGTTTTCTACAACGACATATGTATAATATTATTGAATATGTATTGCTGTATCTACATTGAAGTTAAAGGAGTTTAATGTAGTTAAAATTGCAATGTGAGAGATGTTCTTTAAGGGTTATATTCACCAAAATGTTCTGCACCAAAACTAAGAGATATTCCACTATAGAATCAAGTAGCTAATCTATGGCTTAATATTTGTAATTTTATTTCTGCTTGGTAGGAAATTCTTTAATGGTTGTTGATTTGTATAATTAAAACTGTATTACCTGGAAACAATTCAGTGGCACCACATTATCATCAATGTGGAAGTACATTAATGAGGATATGCATCTAATTGATGAGTCTACATCACTGTCTGTGTTTTGGTTGCATTAAGTGCAAATAAATCACTCTAAAAGAGAAACTAAATGTATTAAAGAAGTGTTGGTTTTATTAAAAAATATTTACTCTGTTATTCAAATTAGAATTCGATTTTCTTTTTCTCTGTTTTCTTTTTTCATAAAGTTCAAAATATATATTGCCTACTTCATTCATAAAAACACATTAGCCAATCTTAAGCATTTCTGTACCAATTAAGACAGTATAAGCCGGAAGGTAATGCACTAAATAAATACTTCACCTGCCAATTAAAGAGATAAAAGTGAATGCTTCTTCAGTTTATAATTAATAGTAGGAAACAGACAGCTCCAACTGTAAAATATTTCCTCCAATAATTTCTCCAAAGTCTAAATTTGTAAACTTTCCAGCTAATATTAGATTTAATGCTATAATGCAAAGTAGTCAATTAAATAAATAAATCAAGTTCTATGCTGGTAAAAATGTAGGAATGTTTACAAATTCAGTAGAAGAGGACAGTCTCCAGATAATTAAAGCTAAATTAGAAATGCAAACATTGAAATCTTTAAAATAATATTAAAATAAAATATTTAAAATTATTAAAGAGATTATGTATGTTATCTATAATTTTTTCCCCTAAAAATGTTTCTTCTTAAGGGCACTTGTGTTCTTAAGTCTAGTGCCTACTCTTTTTCTTTTTGCTATGTTATGTAGATGAGAAACATATCTTCATCTTGATAGAATGTCTAGCTGTTCCTAGTAACATCTCTCAGATGCTGAACCAATGCACTGAAAAATACATTTCCAATGAAACATTGCAGAGCTTCTGGTCATATACCTTAGCCTCCCAGTTATTTTGCCTTTTCTATTGCTTTAACTATTCAGAAATAAAGGAAATGTTTGAAACCAGTTGTATTTTAAAAGCTGGCATTAAACAGTTTCCCTCCAATAAAATAACTGATCAATGTTAATAATAGATGTATGATTCTTGTTTAGATTTGGTATTGGCTAATTTAACCTTTGAAGAATTAGAACAACAAGTCTTTGTAATCATGTGTGAAACTTTATAGCCCAAGTAATCATTTTTGGACTAACATTTTATTGCTGGTATTAAAAGAAACAAAATGGAAGCATATCATAAAACCATTCTGACTATCAAATTGTCCAGTTTTTATTTCTTACTATTCTTGCTATGAAATAATTTTGATTTTATTCCTTATTACTTTGTTTGATTCACTGTTCCAGAGAGATTAATGGAAATTGTTAGCTTTCTAGAATAAGATTTGGTCATTGATTGTTTTACTTCCATTGTTTTCAGCTTTCGACAAATTTGTGTTTCTTTTATGTTCAGCTGTATTTTATTTTTAAATATAAGACTGGTTTAAGTCAGCATCACATCAGAAGTAGAAAGTAAATGCTGGAAAGAAGCCAAATGTAAGCAAAAAAACAAAATCTGACCCAATAAATATATTAAACTAATCATTTATATTTATAAATCATAACATTATTTATTTGGATCTCTTCTCAATTCAGAAACTGCCAAACTTATTCTTGAGTGATTATTAGTTTTTGAATTTGAATCCATTTCAGTCAGTTTTTCCCCACTTAAAAAAAAAAATGACTTCTTTTTGAAATAGTTCAAAAATTAAGTTTACAATGATAATCATATTCAAAAAGTGGATAAAACTCACATACATGCATGCATTACACACACACACACACACACACACACACACAAACACACACACAGACACGTATATATATAAATATGTCTATATATCTTACATGTAAAATTTGATTAACATTATATGGTTTGTTAATTTTGCAGCTAAATTGCATGATAGATTGAGAAATCATTTTTGCAGAAATTACAGTTTATAAATTTTTTTATTGATTATTAAATATTTTTTTATAATTTAATTTAACATTTTCTTTTGATAATTTTTGAAATTAAGTAATTGAAATATGAATGAATAATCAAGAAAATGAACCATTTCAAATATGGATACTTTTATTTTTTTAAAGTCCATTGAATATTTATTTTCATCATTGGATCATTTTAATATGAATTAGAACATATTTAAATAAAGTAGAGCTTTCATGTTTTATTTTATTGAAGGTTGCATTGAGTGTCTTGTGAATAGAGCCTGAGTTTTCTGTCATCAGAATCATCATGCAAAATTGAGAAGTGAACTCACTTTTTCAATTAATGAATGATTGTTTACTTCTGTAAAAAAAAAAAATTGTATTCTAATAACACTTTTTTTTTTTGTGCAATAAAACTACCTTGATCCTGTTGGATGTAAGAATTATTTCTGAACAACTGAAACAACTTTTTTCTTAGAAATTTTTATAGTCATTATCTTGAATTGTAATAAGAGAAAGGTAATTTTTAAAGTCAGATGTTGGGGGAAAAAGTTGAAATAATATGTATTCTACATTTATTTACATAATTTTGTAATCAACATTCAACACTATCTTGTTATCTCAGGAAATGAAATATCTTGAATCTGTTATTCTCCCCTGTTGAAAATCTTATGTAATGTAATCGTATTCGACCCTCCCAATTTGGATTTATTCCTAACTTCATCTGCTGTGGCTAACTCATGAAATTTCTTGAAGATATCACCTGAATCACATATAGTGGCTCATGGATGAATATTAACTATCATGACTTCAAAGCTTTTGATTATATATCACGCAAATGATTTATGGTGAAGCTCTATACAATGGTCTTGAAGGCTAACTTCTATACCCGGTTGAAAGACTTCAATCAGTTATAAAGATTAGCCTTCATTCTCTTTTGAAAAGAAGTAGTTACAGTACTAGAACAACATGCAGCATTTTATGTGATGATGTCTAGTGTCCCACAGGGATCTGTTCCTAGTACCCTGTTATTTGTTGCATACATTAACCATTAAACAACAGACATCAATCTGTGATTCATTAGAAAACAGCAGATCATTAATTGATGTCTTAAAAGTTTTATATGGATATGACCATCATTAAAGGAAGTTTTTGTTTATGATGTTATAAATTTTAATATATGAGAAGCTGACAATTATTATAGATTTTGTACTTAAATTATGCTTTAGAAAAGATAACTTTGAATTTTTTTCCTGCTTGGCACACAGATTTGTGTCACCCTTTCTCACTGTTTAAAGGATAAGGAAACAGATGTCAACTTGGATTATGTTACTATGTTTAAATCTGCATATTGTATTAAGAAGTCTACTGGGGAACATGACCTGAGCCTTATTTTCAGCAATGATCTGCATTGGATGAAACATATTATACTCTTATACATTCGAAGATCGCAAATTTCCTTATTTAAATTATGAATCATATTCCTTTAAATAATATCAATATCACTACAGAATATTTTCTGTTTGGACGACTCTAATTTTCAAATTACTGGAGTCCATTGCTCTACTCCTAGCGATGTATAACTGGCTGTGTAAACGTCGAAGTGGGTAAAAATACACCTACACTATCTAAAGTCTGATCCTGTGCCTTGTTTACTAAGACTTACCTCTCACTGTTCGATGCAAATAATGTCTGAATTTTCTGGTGCCATGAGTTATTTTGATTGACAAACCTGAGAGGTAAACAACAGCCGCTTCGATTAGCTGTTTCAAATCCTGCTCGAGACTGACACACTTAATAACCGTTAAATAATGACACACACTACATACTGACACATACTTTTTCCATTTTATTTTCGCTATTAACCATCTTTGTGACCTCCTTCATATCTACGATGGGGCCACAAACTATTTAATGAAAATCCAGAGTTACTTGTGATCAGTGAATTTTTAATAAAAATGCAAAGGTAGTTCATCAATTAAAAAATCGATATCCATGAAATAATCATATCTTTCTGATTTTTTAATGCTAAAAATCTTCCTGACAACTGTCTTTGTAATCCTGAAAAATATTGTAACCATTGGTCCAGCTGTCTGGCCATGAAGAGGGAACAGATGAAGAGACAGACAGACAGATGGACATAATGCCCATTATAGCAAGATAACAAATCTAAACCCTCTAAATTCATGAACTATATTGGGGGCGAAATCCAGAGTTAATCCTTGTTGCCGAAATTTTAACAAAATAAATCAAATGTGATTTATTAATACAAAACTCAATATCCACTAAATAATCATACTATTTACATTTTTTTCACTAACAACCTTCCTTATTACCTCCTTTGTAATCCTGGAAAATATTGTGACCATTGGTCCTGCCATTTGACCATGAAGAGGGAACAGACAGACATAACACATAACACAAGGAAGACAAATCATATCATATATAATTCATGCCATGAACAATTTGTAACTGATTCTCAGCTTCATGGATTACAGTTCTTACAAATAAGTTGTTTTTAAGTATAACAGTAATTATCATTTTCATTAATTCACTTCATATAATTGTTCTTATTCATCACTTATATCATCATCCAAAGTAAAGTTATGACTAGAATGTTATAGATTATAATTGTATTAAATGAGTGGAGAAAGTAAAATTACAGAACATATTTAATAGCATACAGTTTTTAGACCAGGATTTCATATAGACAGTTGCCTGTAAGTTATGCTTAATGTTGACTTGTAGTGTATTTCTTGCATCTTTAAGTAATCTGCAATTTTTTTAGCTCTTGGTCAAAATTATTTTATTAACCCAGATGTGTTGATTGCTTCTCAGTTTCAATCACAGTGGATTTAATGAATGTGGTGTTTGACATATATAAACTTGTCGCACTTATGGGTGTGCCTTTATAAGAAAATATGCACTTTTGAAATAGTATGCTAGGAATCCTGCTTATTTTCCACATTTACTGTTCAATGGAACAGTTGTTTACTCTCTAGAAAAACATTGTATTGTAATTTGGAATGTATGAGGCCATTGACATTTTAAGATGTATTCAGTTGAAAATCATTTGCTTAAATTAAAAGTTCTACCCTTCAAGTGCTTAGCTAATGTACCCTGCTCTTTCAAATAGACTTGCTATGTTCCACATCTAATTAAATTTAATCATTACAATGCTTTTCTAGTTCTCACTCTTTAAAAAAATTTCTCTTCTTTAAATATCAAGTTTTACATAAACTTCTTCATTTAGTGTTTAATATCACTATGAAACACATTTCCACCACCTCATGGATTCCTGTTAAATATTAAATCCTCAATTCATTAAGTTCCATATTAACTGCATCAACTTCATTCATTCTCCAACCCTTTGAAATGAAGATAACCCTATAAAGGCTTATGGATAATTTTCTTCTTACAGAAGGAATCACTCATTTAGAAGAATTACTAATCAGCAGTTTAACCTCTTAAGGTCTTCCATACATTCCAACAAATATTTAAATATTCTGAAACTGCGATGTACATTTTTCTTTCAAATTAGTCTTTGAAGGTTATAACTAACTAACCATTTAGTCAGAAATGAGCAATTAAGTAATCTCAAAGCTCTTTTATCTTTTAAAATTTACCCTTGCATGCATATTCTTGTATATACAACACACCAAACACACATATATATATATATATAAATGGCAGATTATCATTTGGAGCAGTTTCTCAACATTGTAAATAATTCTATTAAGAATTGTCTTTACCTCCTAAAGCCAATTTTTTTTTTGTTTTACACCAATATCGGTGCGGATATTTTATCCAGATAAACCTACAAACAAGTAGATCAGACAATAACTTCTGTTTGGATTTGCTTTTTCTTTATGATAATACCAAATAGGCAATGCATACCCAATTTACTGTGGATGATACCAATTACAATTTTTTGCTCACAGAGAACATCTTTGGTATGAGATTTTGAGGTTTTATTTCTATTTTAGTTTATTTTCTTGATCCATTATATTCTCATTAAAAGTAAGATTGCTCTAGGAAGGAATCTGTTTCTTTATTGTAAACATCATTACAGTTCATCATAAATTAAGGAAAATAACCTCTCTCACATTCTTCTCACTACCACTTTGTATCATTACTTACACTAGAAAAAGCTATGAGAAATTTTCTTTCATCCTGGGGTATCAAATAAATGAAAGCATTAGTTTGTTTTTCCTGTTTTTCCTTTAACATATATAATATAAGCTAGTCAAATTTAAACAGAATAAAGTCAAGCTTCATTGCAATTTTTTGCTCTTTTTTAATTCTCAGTTTAGTCTGCCTCCTATATATATATATATATATATATATATACTTCATCTAGAAATTACTCATGATATATTTTTTCATCATGTCTCACTTAGAACTTTATTAGAATTTAGATTCTAATAAGACCTCATCCCAGCTTGATGAAAATTTATTCAATCTCAGAGTGCTAAAAATATATAAGTTAGAGAAAAAAGAAAAAGAAACTTCTTCAAGAAGAGATAACTTTTATGAACAACTTTTGTATATCCACTGAAAATGTCTAGTAATGATTTATCTAGAAAAATCATTTGAAAAAATATTTATATTTCTCTCTCTCTCTTTAACTGTCACTCTCTTTCTCTCTGTCATCCATTCCTATATAATTCTTTAACAATTGAGCTTTTATCATCTGTTATTGTACACCTAAACTAAGTTGGGTAATGGAAATATGTCTTTTTATTTTGTTTCTTTTCCTGTTCCATTGACTACATTTAATTTTCTTTGCTACTTAGTATGACATCCTTAGGCACTTTATGTGCTTACTGTAGATTTCAGCTGACAAAGCTAACTAATCTATCTGGTTACACTTGGTCTCCAAAACATCCTCTTACATTCTGCACACATTTACATTTGCCTTTGGGAACTGGTTATACCAGTAGAAGTAATGGCGGTGACAGTGGTAGTCTATTATAAGCAACACTTTGAAGACATTACATGAGGAATCAATGTCAGTCTCTTAGATGCATTCAGACAACAGCTTAGGCTGGAAGAATATTTCCGCTAGAATTCCTCTTTCTGTCTTTCTTTCTTTTTCTTTTCTTTCTTTTTCTAATGTTGATGCTATGCTGTGACTCCATCACTGTTGATTCTGCAAATCTTTGTTTACAGTTCTCGTATTTCATCAGCTCATTTTTCTGCACTCTTTTCTCAATATTTTGTTTTTCTGTTTCTTTTTTGTTATCATCACTAAGTAGCAAAGGAAAATAGAAGTCATGGAATAATTTCGTTCAGGGATCAAGGAATTCTCTTACATTTTATGCATGGTTTCACTGGCTATCAGATTATCTATTGAATTTTAAACATCCAATAAGTCAAAATGGTGTTTGTTTTCTATTCTGAAATTGTAAAAGATTATTTAGAATTTGGAGTTATTCAAATATTTAAACTATTTACTCAAGCAGCATTTCAGCCCTAAAACATTTACATACATAGACTATTCCATGTAATTCATATATAATATAAATCTTACTAATTAATATTAGGTACAGGTTTGACTGTGTATTAAGAAGTTTCCTTTCCTATCACATGGTCGCAGGTTCAGTCCTACTGTGTGGCACCTTGAGTAAGTGTCTTCTACTATAGCCCTGGGATGACCAAAGCTTTGTGAGTGGATGTGGCAGATGGAAACTGAAGAAGCCTGTCGTGTGTGTGTGTGTGCCCCATCACCACTTGATAACTGATATTTCTTTACATTTGCATGACCTAGTGGTTTGGCAAAAAGAGAACATTATAATAAGTTCCAAGCTTTAAAACAAAAAGTAAATACTGGAGTCAGTTTGTTTGACTAAACCCTTCAAGCTTGTGCCCCAGCATGGCGCAGTCTAATGACTGAAATAAGTAAAATATAAAAAGATAAAGATTAAAATTCTAATAATAAATTATTGAGGTTTCTTTAGATGAATTTCATTTTCAAAGCAACTGACACTTCATTTGTTCTAACTTCTCAAGGTTTCAATATTAGTATGATGTTTTTAATAAAGATAGTTTAATTTAGTTAACATATGTAGCATAATATAGTTAGTTAATTCATGCTGTAATAAAGAAATAAAATCATGATTTCAATTAATTTTTTAACTTCTATATAACTGGAAATTTTGTTTGTTGCTGCCCCTTCCTAATGAACTTACTTTGTTCAATATCAGCTGAGGAATGAATGATTCTGTATTCTGATTGAGTTCAACCTATTACCCAGTACATTCTGAAGGAACCCTGCTCTACATTCAAACTTTAAATACTTATGTATATTGTTTATTGCTCTGTATATTTTGCAACAAATATATTTTATACAACTAATTAATTATCTGGTCTCCTTTCATTCCAGTATTTTGATATTCAAATACTGATGTTTTTTTAGTGATGACTTTCAGAATGCATGTTCTTCCTTCTCCTGACCCCTCCCCCTCTCTCTCTCTCTCTCTCTCTCTCTCTCTCTCTCTCCCTCTCTCTCTCTCTCTCTCTCTCCCTCTCTCTCTCTCTCTCTATCTTTCTCTATCTCTCTCTATCTCTCTCTCTCTCTCTCTCTCTCTCTCAAATGCCTGAAATTGTATTCTTTAGTTGTTCTTGAGGCTTATCTTTTTAGAAATATTAAGCATTTTAGAGGTATTTAGTCTCAGATATATACATTATATATAGAGGGAGAGAGAGAAAGGTTATAAGAGGTAATGGTGTCAGTAAGACCCAAAAGTGTCAGGTAATTCTGAGTAAGTGCTATGGGTAGACCATAGTTAAGCTCCAGGTTCGGTGATTATGCAAATAAGGAGTCCAACGTAGGTCATATAGCATGTGTATATATAAAAAAAATTCTTTTCAAAATGAGATAATAAAACCAAGGCTGTGAAGATTTTTGAACATTTATAAATAGAAGGACTTACAGCTGTTTCCAGGATATTATATCCCTTCATTGGAGACAGTGTGAGAGAATGGTTAAGCAATAGTTAATTTAGATAAGATATGAAATAGAGAGTGATGTGGAGGAATGAAAATAGATGTGAGATATGCAGGGATTATTGCATTTGTAGATCCATTATTTAGGCAGAATGGTGTACATATAAGATTCCAATTCCTTGTAAGTAAAATCCAATAGTATTTAAAATTGGTCATTTCAAGTATAGAGTTTGCACACAGTGCTATTGAATCAAGGGTTTTATTTAAACTCTATACTTGGAATGACCAATTTTAAATGCTATTGGATTTTACTCACAAGGTATTGGAATCTTATGTGTATACCATTCTGCTTAAATAATGGATCTACAAATGCAATATCCCTGCATATCTCACATCTATGTTCATTCCTCCACTTCACTCTATATTTCGTATCTTATCTAAATTAACTATTGCTTCAACATTTTCTCATACCGTCTCCGATGAAGGGATATAATAAATATCCTGGAAACAGCTGTAAGACCTATTTATAAATGTTCTAAAATCTTCACAGCCTTGGTTTTTTATCTCATTCTGAAATAAAAATTTTTCTATATATATATAAATATGGTGTTTATATTTTTCACCGTAAACATTTGTACTACAGTAAATATTTGTATTCACAGTAAATATTTGTACATCCTGATAGGTTTTAACTCTATTTCATTGATTCTTTTTCTACTAAGAACTTAATAGCCAGAAGTTTCAAACAGCACTATTTTCTAGGAATCCTTCCCCTTGTTCAATTCATGTGTATAATTGAATTTTAATTAATTTTCAATCTGATGAAAGCTGTTAAATTTCAGTGTCATTGACACTGTAATTCTTGAAGCAATTTTGAAGATAATTTTTTAGAAAAGATATAAAGCAGAAACTCACTTATATCATAATTGCCCCTTTGTATATTATTTGGATCTTGTTCAAAATGGGGGCACCAGTTTTCATTTATGTTTTATGTAGTGTTTTTGGTACCGAAAGACTTTCAAACTTCGTATACTTATCTATTTTGTGTTATAGAACATAAAACAATTTTTGTATTCGAATTTATTTCATGTAAAAAATTGTCTTATTTCGATAATTTCTACTAATCACTGACGTCTATTCAGTTGAAAACAGTTAGCGCTGTAACGGTGTATATCGTATTAATCCCCTAACCCTAACCCTAACCCTAACCCTAACCCTAAAACTAACCCTAACTCTAGAATCCGAACTCTAAAATTGTTACACACATAGATACGCACAGCGTAATTTATTATATAAACAATATATACGTATAAATTACGATTAAACCGGATGAAATATGTCACAGGGAATAACATTTTTATGACCGGCCAGCAGGGGAATAACATTTTTATGACCGGCCAGCAGTAACTCTATACAGCTGAATAGACGTTAGTGATTGGTTGAAATTACAGAAATACAACAACTTTAACATGGAATAACTTGCGATGTACATTTTTTTGTTAAGAAGACTAAGAGTAAAAGATGTTTTATATGACACATTCTACCAGTGTCCCAAGTTTCAAAGTGTTTCGTTAGTGTTTCGTTAAGAAAATACTGGTGCCCCTGTTTTGAACTAGATCCTATTATTTGCTTTATGTTCTATTTCTATGTTGATAGTTTTCCAGCCTTGAAGTCTTATTTATCTTTGTTATTAATATTCAAATAACTTTGTACTTTTATTCATAATTATTACCATTTCTTTTCTTTGGTTTCTAACTACTAAATCTTTCTCTTGATGTTATTATCCCCTAGATATTATAAGATTGATAATATGCAAGAAAATATTACTTTTGGTTATTATTCAGTTTTTCATTTTTATATGTTCTATGAAGAATTAATACTTTGATAATTTTTGCTGTAACTAAATACTTCTGAGAATGTAATATTAGAACTGTACGGTTTAGTTTTTATTCAAGACAAACTGGTAGGGGATATTTTCCAGTCTGAAAAAAATCTTCCCTACCCTTTAAAATAACCTTCAGTTAAATGTAATCACTTTTTACAGTCAATTTATGCTTTAAATATTATATGTTTGCACTCTTTATCCTAAACAACTAGGTTTCTCTGCAAGTGTAGTATGATAGCTATACCGGAAGACATGCAGAGTTGCTTTCTTTAATTACAATTTTATTGACAACTTTTAAAGTTAAATAAACAGCATTCAGTTAATTATAAGGATATTTGAAAAGTTCTTATAATTTCAGTTTTAAAATAACCATGTAATCTATTGAAATGGGCATTTCTTGACATTTTATTCTTTAAGTTAAACCTTTCTAGCCCCTTACCTTAGCTTCTCCATTAAATAAAAGCACTAAAGCATATTTGTTAGCAAACACTACAATCATTTGTAATAAATTTCTGGGCATCACACAAACAAGGGAAATTTTGGAGTCTCTTATCTTTACCAAAGTCTCACTTTTACGACTTGTTTTTCATACCTCCCTGCTGCACATGAAAACGTGTTTTTTTTTTTTAAGTGAATCATGCTACCATATGCCTCTTTACCAACTGAAAACCCAATTAAGAACTTGGTACATTGACTGCAAATACATACATAAAATGTGAGGTATGTAATTTTCACTGATCAGTTCTATGAATCTCTGTCTTTTCTCCTCAATTACTATGTATTCTAAAAACCAGGCATATTAAAATATTTATTTGTGTATAATACATACTTGTGTAGAATGCACAGATGTAATTATGGGCAATGAAATCTTCGGAAAATATCTCTCATATATAATACATATTGATTTTTCTCTAGTATTATAATGTATAGCAAAAGGATGATTTAGTGAGATTTATCAGACTTGCTATATCAAATATACTAGAACGGTTCACACTATCTAAAACAAAACAAATTGAAAAGTGAACTATGAATTTTACCAGTGTAGAGTGTAAACATTCAACTGCTGTAAAGTCAGCATTGTGGAAACTATCCAGTCAGTAGTATAGATATATTTGATGTTGTTCACTGAAACCTATTTTATTTTGTGATTGACATTAGACTAACCAACATTATTTGCAAAGAAACCATTTAAAAAGAAGAAAATCTGAAGTATCTCTGCACTATATTATCAACAAAGAACCGGATTTGGAGACTTTATTGATAATTTTGGAAGTCACAGTTTAATAATATCACTATAAACAGCTCTTAGTGTACATACCACAAAGCCATCAAACAATATTCTACAGTCTATAATATATATATATATATATATATATATATATATATCTGTAATTTTGATCAAATCAGTTTGTTGCTACTCTGAGTTTCACCTATCTTCACAATATCTTCAAGCAAGTTGTGAAAATCACACTGATTCACCAAAATAAAATATTAATCTGTATCATGGTATTGAGTACTCCTATTTGAGACTGTTAATGCTAAATGGATGTATGTATGTGTGTTTGTATTAACTAATAAACAAAACCTCTACATGGTTGTTAGGCATGTTTTAAATAACAGCCAAATATTCCTTAAATCACAACCATCTGATATATGCAAAAGTAGGTATACAGTGATGAAAAATGAAAACACGTACAATGCTCATTTATTTTTATGAAATAAATTAAAAGTGACGATAAAAGTATTATTATAGTTATGATAAATGTATTATAATGATTAATGACACTGAAAATAGCAAAAATGAGGCTAAATTAAGGTGCTAATAATTTTAATGAATTAAGTATTATAACATTAGTGTGATACTTACTGTGTATCTACTTTTGCACACTCCTGACTGTATCTGTGAACCAAATAACCAAATCTCTCACAAATCACATCTTTACCAAGAAGCAGGCCATGTGAAACATGTCTCATTATCAGTCAGGCTGTACTACTAAAAAAAACTTCAATGTAATTTTTTGTTAAGTGAACCATTCAGAAAGACCAGCAGGCTGCATTTTACTCATGACTGCTCTAGACTGAATTGAATTTATAAAGAATAGTTTATTTAGTTTCTTAGCCCTTCTGATATCAACCCGCCTGAGTTTACAATACAAACATGTCTATTGAAAAATTTAAGCTCATCTGAAATTTTTGTAAGAATCTTAGGGTAAACTTCTCTCTATATACCCGATTGATAATGAAGTTATTTTACGAAGTCCTTGCTAATTCTGGATTATTTAAAAGATCATGTATAAGGCATAAATGTGCATTTTGTCAGAAATGTGGTCAAGATCATATAGTATTGAAATGGACAATGTAATTCTGTTCATGTAAGAATCACCATTAAAACATGCATATATATATATATATATATATATATGCATGTTCATATATATATATACACACGTACATATATATATATATATACATGTATATATATATATATATATATATATATATATATATATATATATATATATATATATACACAGACATACATACATATATACATACATATATGTATGTACATGTATATATATATATATATATATATATATATATATATATATACACAGACATACATACATATATACATATATATATATGGCCAATGCCAGTGCCACCTTGACTGGCTTCCGTGCCGGTGGCACATAAAAAGCACCATCCGATCGTGGTTAAGCCCAGCTCCTCTGGCCCTTTGTGCTGGTGGCATGTAAAAAGCACCCACTACACTCTTGGAGTGATCAGATTGGGACCTGGTGTAGCCTCCTGGCTTCCCAGACCCCAAGCGAACCATCCAAACCATGCCAGCATGGAAAACGGACGTAAAACGATGATGATGATGATGATATATATAGCTTACTCAAGCCAGAGTCTATACTTAAATCCAGAACAAATTTTCAGGCCATGTCTGCATTTTAGGAGATTTCTGCTGGCCTTTTGGGAACCACTGGAAGTTGATAGCCATTAGCGAAGGGAGATAATTCAGACTTTTCTCCTCCCTTTTTCAATGAGGTCATAGGCCAATAGGTCTTGGGCTCTGAAGATACACTATAAACCCCATTAACCAGCCTTCATATATTTAAATATATATAAGGGTGATTAGATTTTATATGCTTCAGGATAGTAAAATAGCTCTTATTCAAAAATGCTAAATGAGAAAGATTTAGTTAGATTGCAAAACATAGAAATCTGCTTGCATGAATCATTCTGGAATTAGAAGAGTATTTTATTATTGTTACTAATACAACTTAATACTTTAAAGAAGGTTTTAATTTTGATTTTTTTCGAAAATATAATGCATCTTTTTTTTTTCAAATGATTTATTCTTTCTTTGTTATATGTGTGCATGTATATTTGTGTGTGTATGTGTGTATGTATACATATGTCTGTATATGTACATGTGTGTGTTTGTGTGTGTGTACGCATGTGCATATGTATGTATACATAAACTTAGTAGAATCCACTGAGAAATTAAGAGCTTGTTTTGCCTTCACCTCTGCTCTTTTGGCAATTGAAGAAACAACTATTGTTGTTTCTTCACTACCCTGCCAAATATAACTATCTGAAATATGGAAATTGTCCAAAATATTTTATAGTGCTACATAGTTATTTATTGAATTGCCTGTTACATGTAGACTGTATTATTTCTTGAACAAAAAAAAGTTAAATATATAGAATCATTTCCCCTTTAAAATATTTATTCTTTATACTTTCATTCTAAAAAAATGGTTATTAGATTATATATTTACATGATGTCTCCATCATTTGTCTAGCTCTTTTAGTAAAGTAACTAAAGAAGAGGAGAAAAGAAGGCTAAGGGCATTTATGTTAAATATATGCAAACAAAAAAATATCAGTAGACTTCATTGAAATATGAACATCTGCTCTAAGAAGATGGCCAAGGAAACAAATATTTTTTATTGGTCTATATGATATGCATTTAATTATCTACAAGCAGTTTTAGGTTCATGTGTGATGTACTAATAATCACATTTTCCTCAAGATTGAAATGAATTATAATTTTTCAGTAACCAGAAATGGAATATTTAAATTTTCATAGCAAAAGTTTTAGTATTAGGGACAGATGTTTTTAAATTCAAATATTGTTGTTTGCTCCAAGACAGGTTTCACTGTTCTGATTACCAAACTTCCCTATTTCACTGTCCTTTGGTTTAAGATAATCAAACTATTAGAGTATTTCTTAAATTCATATGTCTTAATTTGCTAAAGTTCCTCTTTAAGAGAAAAATATTTTTATAACTAAAGATTAATGATGTGGCCATCTCCTTACTGAATAATATTAGCATTAAGGTGGCAAACTGACAGAATTAGAATGCCAGGCAAAATGTTTAGTGGCATTTCATCCATCTTTATGTTCTGAGTTCAAATTCTACCAAGGTTGACTTTGCCTGTCATCCTTTTGAGGTCAATTAAAAAAGTACCAGTTGAGCACTGAGGTCAATGTATTCAACTTGCTCCTCCCCTAAAAATTTATGTGTGTGTGTATATATATGTATGTGTGTATATATATATATATATATATATATATATATATATATATATATATATGTATGTATACGATAATAATATTAGGGGAAAATATTCCAAATTTATATATATATGTATACGATAATAATATTAGGGGAAAAAATTCCAAATTTATATATATATATATATATATATATATATATATATATGGTTTAAAGATCCAATAGACATAGAATCAACAAAAAATTACTCCATCCAGTGAGAGATGAATATCAATTTAAATACACAACCAAAAGAACTATTAATAGTTTCATGCTTTTATGATACTTAAACAGGCATATTTATAAAATAAGTCATGAATCTCCAAGCAGTCTTTCGGGCTTTGTTTGTGTGTTATATAATGCATAAACAAAACCTGAAAGATTGCTCTAAGATATATATATATATATATATATATATATACACACCCACACACATGCATGCATATTGTAAAAAAATTCAATTCAAGAGAAGAATGTGATACATCCCTTTTTCTATCTTTATTTCTTGCTAATAACTACTCACTAATTAACATTAATATGCAGAAAATATGCAACTGTACATTAGTCACATGCCTGCACACACACATACATTTATGAGATCAAACGTTATCATGTGTTCAAAGTTCAGTTTTTATACTGGCATGGACTTACTGAAACTGATGGTGATATATCAGCATATGTCTATGTATCTCCAATTTTGTATAAATCCAGATTAATTTTCATTGATAGCATATAAGAAAGTGATATTTCCCCCTTATGCAATGGCTTTTTTCAACACATCCAATGTATGCTCTGCTCATATTACACATCCATAATTAAGTAACTACCTCTTGCATAAAGGCAATAATGTTCTGTAATAATTTTGACATTATACAACTTATCTCAGTTAAAGCATAAGTGACTTAATTAGCTTTAATGTCAGCAGTACATAATGGAGGAAGAAACTTCAAGAGCTGTTAACTTTGTATGCAATAAAGCATTACTTATATGAATGCCAAATAGGATGGAGAGGTAGGGCAAGAAGTTTGATACTGTATTTTGCAGAGTCATGGATAAAAACAGCAATATAATGCAAAATGACAAAAAAAAAAGGAAGTAAATTCCAGTTTTGTATATCCAGGAAAAAAACCCAAACCACATGCCTCCAGGTTCAGTCCTACTTTGCACCTTGGGCAAGTGTTCTTTGCTTTTGCCTTGGGGCAAACAAAGGCTTGCAAGTGGATTTGGTAAACAGAAACTTAAAGAAGTCTGTTGTGTGTATGTATGCGTGTATTTGTTTTTATGCTTGTCTCCATCTCCCCAGTCCCAATCATTTGACAGCCAGTGTTGGTTTGTTTACATACCCATAATTTAGAAGTTCAACAAAAAGTGAACTGATAAAATAAGTATCAAACTTTAAAAAAAATATTGAGGTCAGTTTGTTTTACTAAGTCCTTCAAGCCAGTGCTCCAGCATGGCCACAGTCTAATGACTAAAACAAGTAAAAGGTAATGCTCAGCATCAAAAATCCAGTTCCTTTACTGTCAGCCATAGAGTTCTTTCTTTTTATTATTTTACGCTAAATATCATTAGGGAAATTGCAGCATATGCAAGCTTTAGTAGATCCAAACAAGGTATAGACCATCAATAATCACATATTTTAAATATTATACTTAACCAGAGTAAACAGTTAATTATCTTTCTAAAAGATGTTACATGATGTCCCTCAGTCTACTGACTAAGAATCGGGATTATTTGTTCACCACATTTTCACTTTGTCATTGTATTTCCTTCCATCTAATATAAATTCTTTTAATGTCTAGAATATGCAGTAATACTCTTACAATGAAAGTTGACGCTTTCTGTGGCTCTTAGAAAATGAAGTAATTAACGGAATCAAAAGAGAAAAAGAATGGTGCTAAGCATAAGAATACAATGTTAAATTAGAATTCAGCCAACTCCTCATATTTATAATATCAAAACACAAGTCATACTCGGTCAATGATTAGATAGGTTTCAAAACCATTTTTGAGAATTTTTGATGAATTAATGCATAGCAGCTTAGAGATTAACTTCCTACCGGTTATCTAATCTCAAACCAATTTTATCAACCAATTTATCAGGCTGTCAATTGGAACAAATCCTCAATTCTAAACAATATATAATTTTAGAATTGCCTGAAGCTAACCAGCTATCTCAATTATATTTTATTGTCTGCACACATTCTCATCATGCTAATACAGATAAACTTCCCTGCACATGACTGCAAGTGACATTGAGCAACGGGGTTTACTTTCATAATTATATATATATTTCTCATTATACTTTCTATGTTAATGCACATAGCTGTTAAATTTATTTTATGTAGAAAATGCAAAAAAGAAATCTATAGAAATTTCAAGTGTTCTCAGTGTAAACAATGGATGCACAAGAGATGTAGTGGGGGTCACAGGCAGCTAACAGATTAGATTTTTTTAAATGCAGCAGGTGCACTGGAAATAGCACTAAGAAATAGATTTCCTTAAATGCGTGAACAGCTCCCTAGAAGTAGTTAATAGCTTTTGTTACCTAGGTGACCTAATTAACTGTGTTGTGAAAGTGTACAGCCAGAGAAAAATCAGATTGGGAAAAGGAGATATTACCTTTCAGTGTGAGAGTTTCCTCCCTAGGGTGATTATGTGATGCTTGTGTGCAAAGTGCAATGCTGCATGGTAGTCAGTTGTAGGCCTTGATCACAAAGCATTTACAATGACTAGAAAGACAAAAGTGCCTATAGTCTTTTCACAAGGCAATTTATATCAACAAAAGATGGACTACCCATTAATAATTCCTTCAGAATGATATTCTTTCTAACCACAATAGAAAATAAATCGGGGCTAAAGCACAAATATATATCTTTCTCCCATTATGCTCTTTCTCCTTTCACCCTCTCGACCCAGTTCTTATTATCATTCACTCTTCTCTTTACCATTTTGGTTATGTTGCTTTGAATAAGCAGAAGTAAATAACTAGTACAGATGCTTTGGTAAAATGCACCCAGAACACTTTGTAAAGTGTTTGGGGAATAACACTGTACTATTAAGAGGACCCCTCAGTCATTTGGAAAATATGATAATCTCTTTAGTGCTAATAATGTTACAATAAAATGCATGCAGTAAACTGTATAAGACAGCTAACCTGGGGAAGGGCAAATGTAATTTATGCAAACAATTTAAATTTATGAGTGAGATATTGTCCTCCAACTAACATAACTTAAACCAGTGGAACATGGGTTTGCTTTATTTCTTTTTAGTCTTCTTAAATCTACTGCAGTGAGGCTCATATCTCACTTACCTCTAATATCACATTTCAAATACAAACATCATACAATTTTTATCTGCTTTACTACAAACTTATTCCAGCCTCTTCTTACTCTGATTACTTGGCTTTTGGTATACCTTTCTCCTCTATTGTTCAACCATATAAATCGCAAAAGCTATCAACTGCCTCTAAGGAACCTCAAGTATTTAAAAGATTAAATGATGGACTTCTTATGCTGCTTAGAAAGCATCTTCATACCTGAAGATATGTTATCTTTATAAGAGTCAGATCTAACTAAAAATGAGGTACTCCTGACAGATTTGGCTGGATTTCTCTAAGCATATACTATCCATTCTTGATAATACAGAATTGAATATGTAGCCTAGTTGGTGAGGAGCTATTTTTGCCACACTAACCTCTCTATTATTGACAGAATTTGCAAGTGTGGCCCTTTTTAATCATTACTTCTATTAATCTTCATTCTTTAGGTTTTTCTAGTCTGAAAATTTCCCATCAGAACATGATTTGCCAAATTTAGTGAGTCACAACAAAGCTTCCTGGATTTAATTCTCAGACACACTCCAAGTTTTATAATATTTTTTCTCTAGAACTGTTGAAATGTGAAATAAATTTTCTACTCGTTTTTTCTGTGGAATATGAACTTCATCTTTTTAAGAGTTAGCATGTATCTCTTTTAGGGGATCTATTGATCAGGATTTACTACGAATACTAGTTGCCCTGCATGAAGTTTCCCTTCTTTAAGACACCGTTGTTTATTCAATGGAAGTTAGTGGCTACTAACTTCAATTCAAGTTAGTGGCTCCTAACTTAATATACAGCTTGGTGCCAGTATTGATGCAGGCATTACTGTATGAATGAGAAATGACAATAAATGTCTCAAGGCATCTTACCTGACCCTCTAACACTTCTGTCATTCCACTGCTTCGGACTGCTTTCTGGGTTAACAAGTACTTTTCTTAATGTTTGATATTTCCTTCATTATAGTACTTTCATCAGATGTTTCTTGTATTACTAACTCCTTTTATTTCATTTTATTCATTCCTTTATTATTATTCAAGCTGGCAGAATTAGCATGCTGGGCAAAATGCTTTGTGACATTTCATCCATCTACAGGTTCTGAGTTCAAATTCTCCTGGGTTTGACTTTGCCTTTCATCTTTTGGGGTCAATAAAATAAGTACCAGTTGAGTATTAAGGTCAATGTAATCAACTAATTCCCTGCCCTGAAATTGCTGGCCTTGTGAAGTCTTTATTATTCATCCTTCTGTAAATAGCTGGTGCATTAGAAGCAAATTCCTGGCTAAATGTGGTTTGTTTATGTATCTTTTTCAATCTTGAGTTCATATTCTGAAGTTATCAATTTTCCCTCAAAATATTGAAGAGTAGAATTTCTTTTCATTTTGTTAATTTTTCACTGACATGTTGGTGTGCTGTGAACTTATTGTTTTCCTTCCACCTTATGATATTTAAATGTCCAATTTTGCAGTGTAAAATGCTTATGCTTTCCATTACCTTCCATCTGGCTGGTTATTTCTACTCATTACCACATGGATGTTGTCTGTTATGGGTGACCTTCACAGTGAGAACAGCTGTATATAAGCAGTTATTGATAGCCAATGCTTCTTGTCACATGGTTTTATATAGTTTCCAATGATATTGTCAATAACTTTTAGCATGAGAGTGATTGATTTTTTTCCTAATCTTGTGAAAAAAACCCTGTTATTTAATCACACCTTATAGAAATTAGAAAAAGAAATGTTTCCAAACATGGTTTAAAATGCTTTATATAAATATCTAAATATTCCACAATCATCTCTGTTTGGATCAGTTTTATTTAGAGATTCTTTTATTTATAACAAGAAAAATGGCTTGGGCAGTTGGCATAATTATAGAAGAAAAGGCTCAAAAAGTTTAGGTGGTTCTCCACACTAGCATGGTGCCATCTTGTATGCTTATATGTCTAGTTTTTCTTTCAAATTTCTCACCATTTCAGAAAGAGTCAGATTTGGGCCTAACAACTTGACACATTTGATGGAATTTATACACTATAATTGGGAATAGATATATATGTTTGTATGTATGTAGTTATGTACATTTTCTTTGAGATTTATTTAAGTTCTTCATGAAATTCAAACTGGTCACTAACAAAGTGACAAGACTCTTTGAGATAAGACAGTTCTTGGGTTTGTAAATATGTGGTTGAATTAGTGTGTGCCTGTATGTATGTGTATGCAGCTGCATTTATGTTCTATGTTTTGGTAATTAAGTGTTTTGTGTGTGTGCTTGATTACCTTTTACATTTGCATCTTTGTAAATTCTCTCATACAGATGCATACATGTATTCATTTAAAGAATTTCAAATGTAGAATCTTTGGAATATCTTACAAATGTTTATTGTGTTGCTTATAGATTGAATTTGAAGGATGCATGTCAACTTCCTTGCTACATTTGTAAGTTTTTAAGCAACTCCTTAGTTCATCATAAATGGTCTCTTTTTCTTGAACTTTTGTTGGGAAGTTTACATTTGCTGGACAGCACTCACCTCTATAACAGTGCATGACTTTTGTTCCCTGCCCCATAGAACAATATCAGGTCTGTTGTATTTGAATCAGATTGTTGTTTCTTCTGTTGGAATACTTCAATATTTATTCGTTGTTTTTAAAGGGGTAAATATATTCTGGTTCTGACATGTATGTATGCATATAAGCATACATGCATAAATATATGCATGAGCACATATATGGTAGTGTGTATGTTTGGTAATGCAAATAGGAAAAATAGAACTGAAAATCTCGTCATCATCATCATCATCATCATCATCGTTTAACATCCACCTTCCATGCTTGCATGGACGATTTGACTGAGGATGATTTGACTGAGGACTGGCGAACCAGATGGCTACACTAGGCTCCAATCTGATTTGGCAGAGTTTCTATAGCTGGATGCCCTTCCTAATGCCAACCACTCCGAGAGTGTAGTATTTAAGGGGGGGGGGGCATTGCTTGGAAGAAAGTTGTTTTTCGAAAAATTACCATCATTGTCCAGTGAGAGATAGCGGGTGTGTTTTTGTGTGTGTATGTGTGTGTGCCTGTGTATCTGAAAGGAGTGTCAGTGGAAAAGAGAAGGAAAGAAAGAAGGAAGAAAGGAAGAAGAAGGAATTGTGTTTACATCTATACAGCTGGTTAGTTCAAAAAAAGAAGGAGACAAATATGAAACCCAAGTTAACCAGGTTCAATTCTAGTTGGCACAAAAATGTCCCACTATCTGGGTTTCTTGCCTTTTTAGGCTCTGTTGTTCTGAAGCTGAATGACGATTAAGAATATTGAAATGGGTGAGGTATCTAAATATTGGTAAATTCATTTTGTCATAGGTATGGATCAAAAATAAATATAAAATAGCATTTCTGTAGTCATTTACCAATATAAATTGGCAAAAGGTGCCATTGTTTTTAGATACTGAAATAACAAGTTCTAAGATAGTTTTGGATTCACTTTTAAGATCAAATCCATTATGGAATAAAACTACAAATAACTATAATTACAAAAATAGAGAAAGTATATGTAAAGGTATGAAAATACAAAGATAGGGAAGTATGTGAAAGGGTGAAAATTGTTGGTGAAATATAAAAAAATTAACAGTTTACTTTACAAATTTGGTTCTTCATCCAGTACAAATCATTACAGAAATAGTGATATTTCACCAGTCACAGCTATATATATATATATATATATATATACACACATGCACACACACACACACACACATATATTTTTCAAGAGGAATGAAAATAAGGAACAATTCTTTACAAAAATGAAGATATTAGGATGGGCAATAATGTACAAGGGAAAGTGTCTTGTGGAGGAGCTCAATGGAACAGATATGCATACAATTTCTTGTACATTGTGAGGACATTATTATACAGACTAGTTTAATAGTTCTAGATGGGTTGTGATTTTCATGTTTTCAGCCATTCAGTTTCGGTGAGAATTTTGTTATGAAGGTGTCATTCCTTAGGCATTTATAGAAGGGAAAGATCTTAAATTTTCCTTCTCCACATGCTTCTAAATGTTCACTCAATGGAATCTTTTGTAGTTCCTCCTGTCGGACATGTTGTCGGTGAATTCTGGCTCGTTGGCATAAAGAACTTCCAGTTTCGCCTATATAATTCTCCTTGCATGTGGGGCAGGTTATGCAGTATATTACATTCCACGTCTTTCAATTCATGTCCACATTTACTTTGAATGTGTGACCATTCTTAAATTTTATTTGTTTGTTCCCCCTCTATATATTTGTAGATGGGGTTACTGCAGGTTCCACATCTATCATCTCCAAACTCTTTTACGAAGAATTCGGTTTTATTCTCTGATGAGAATTTTGCTCTTGTTAGGTTTTTCTCTTGGCGTTTACTATTTTTTTATACAATATTTGTTTAGTAGGTTTCCCATTTTGGGGCTTTGTAGGATTATTGGTAAGTTTGAATGTATAATGTGAAACATGTTGGTGATTTTAGGGTTGTGTGTGTTAATGAAAGGGATGATGTTTTCTTTGTTTTTCTTTTTTGGAGTTCTGAGTTGTGTGAAGTCCAGTTTCATTGCTCTTGAGATTCCGTTTTTTTATTAATTTGAGTGAGTATTTCTGTTCTAGTAGGTAGTTTTTAAGTTCATCTAGTCTTATTTGGCATGTTTGTGACCAATGCCTCTAGAAGCTGAAAGTAGTCCATCTTACACACACACACGCACACACACGCACACACACACACACACACACACACACACACACACACACACACACACTTATGGTAATAGTTATAGTACACATGGAGTCTCCATGGCTATTCAGAAAGCTTGTCGCAAAGTCAATATATATATATATATATTATTTTTAATCACTAGTTGTTACAAAGTTGATTCAAAGGCTGGGAGTTTCATGCATGGCACTTATCAAACTGGTTTCAAATTTGAGGGATTTCACTTATAAAGACCATAGTAATTGATATATATAATTATCCCTAATTTGTTCCAGAAAAAAATTACATCACATGAATAATGCATGTTCTAAATAGTCTGCCCGGTAAGCTGTAAAGTAACTAAATAAAGAAATAAAATAAAATAAAATGAAAGAAAAAAGGTAATAGGAATAAAAAAAAAAATGCATACCCTTATTTGCACACATATAAATAAATGCATCAGTATATATAAATGTGTGTGTGTTATATATACATAATGTGCACATGCACGTATATATGTATATACACATACACTAATGCGCACGCATGCACACACACACACACACACATATGTATATATATATATATATATATGTGTGTGTTGATATGTATATACATGTATACTTAAATGCATATACATATTCATACACATACTTATATCACTCTTGGTATTATATGAACACATAAAATTAGAATCATATATGCCTACTTCAAATATATTATAACTAATTACATTAATATGAATGTACATTGATATATATATATGCCTGTATACATACACACATGTAATAAATATTATTTTGCACATAAACACAAACATATACATGTGTCTGATACTGTTATTTTACACATGCACACACATGCGCACACACTTATATGCATGTGAGTGCCAATGCATATTATGTACACAGATATATATGTCTAAATACATATATACACAGGCATGGCCATGTGGTAAGAAGTATGCTTTCTAACCACGTGGTTCTGGTTTCAAACCAATTGCATGGCATCTGGCCGATGCCTATTGAGTGGATTTGGTAGACAGAAGCTGAAAGAAGCCCATTTCACACACACACACACGCACGCACACCCACACACACACACACACACACTTATGATAGTAGTTAAAGTACACATGGAATATCCATGGATATTCAGAAAGCTTGTCACAAAGTCAAAGGTCTTCATTAGTTAATGAAACAGTGTGAAATGGTTGTCAATTCTTTCTGCATTTTCCTTAGTATTGTTGGAAGAGGCAGGGATCAATGTCAGTTGTGGAGTATTCTGACCTGAAACTGCACTGATGAGATAAATTCACAATCAATAGTATTAGTTTGACACATAAACAAGTGGAAGAATGGATTGCTCTAATGCTTTGAATGTAGTCCTTTTTGAGATAGTGGAAATAGGAGAAAATAGACAAATAAAGGAAGGGGGGAGTTAAAAAATGCAATCATATTGGAAACAGCCACATGGAGTTTGTCTACAAGCTGTCCAGTGACTGACTAGAAGTTGGATGGCGGTTTAGATGGTGTTTTATTTTTTTAATTTTTTTTTTTTGACAGAGGCCTGTGTCTGTATATGTGCTGGTCTGGGTGCATGTATGTGTGAGATTTTGAGATGTTGTGTCAGAGTTTTTGTGATTCTTTGTGTGTCATGTTTGTTATATTTACATGTTTTTATGTGTGTGTGTGCCTGTGTGGGTTGGTGTGCATGCCTGTGTATGTGTGTGTGTCTTATATGTACATGTCTATGCATGTGTGTCTTATATGTACATGTCTATGCATGTATGTATGGAGACAGACATTTCATGTATAGTATTGTGAACGTTGTTGATGTGTACATGTGTTCAAGTACTGGTTGCTGGTTGGCTAATGAACTTGAGTAGCTAGGTAATAAGCTGTACATGTGTCTATGTATGTGTTGGTATATCTGTGTATGTGTGTGAGTGATATGGAAGAGTAATTATTCTTTGTTCATGCATGGTCACCCTTTGTTGTGTGTTTGTGTGTGTGGTGAGACTGCATGTGTGTTTGTGTATGTTATATGTATTGTTCTGTTTGTGTGTGCGTGTGTGTGTAGATTTAGAAATTGTTGTATTGTAATGTATGTGAAGAGGTGTAAGTGTATCTTGTGTATCCAATGCTTGAATCAAAGTTTAAAATTTTCTTGTTTATAACTGAAATTTGTATATTATGTTTTCTTGTTTAAAGCATCTTTAGAGGGTGAAATCACCACTCAAAATAATGTGCCAACAGACACTTCCTGTATCTCGAGTCACTGGCTATTCTCATGCATTTGTTCATTTTTTTTTTTTGTGTATATTTAGGAACTACATAGGTTGTTCCTTATTTTTTGCTTTATATCTAAGCTTAGGTTAGTGTTGTGTTCAGAATTCATGCTGGATCTATGTTGGATTGTAAAAGTAAAGTTGGAATTATTTTTTAAAAATCTTTTATAATTCTATCACAGTGAACACCTCATTAATGTTCTTCATATATATGATGAGATTATGTTTAAGAACAACTTTATTTTACTTTATGTAGAATGTAATGATGTGGGAGATGTGAGATTTACAGATTCCATTGTGTGCAATGGAACAGAATGCTTATTATTCAGGCTAATAGAAACTTCTTGAGGATTTTCCCTGGCTTATTATGTGATTTTATTGTAGTATGTATATCTTGTGTAATATTATTCCTATAATTACCATTATGAGAACATCATTAAAATCGTTTTCAACATCTTTAGCGTCAGTATTGTCAGCATTGTCAGTTTCTTGTAAAATTTCTAGGAATTCACCTGATGACCATATGTTGTATCTGTTGGATATCTCTTTATAATACTAACTGCTTGTTTAGCAATTCTCTGATTTGGTGTGTTGATTTAGGAGATTAGAAAACAGAGCTGGGGCAGTTATTCTAATTGTAAATTTTTAAAGCACCATAAATGTTTGCTGGGGTAAAATCTGCTTTTGTATATTGGAAATAATTCCTATTTCTGTGTTAACAATGGTGATTAATTTATTTAGCTTAATTCTTAATTGTGCAACATTCTTTTTCCTAATTTTGGTGAATTTACTTACCATGATCCTGTAATATATTGCCAATATTTGAGATGTGTCTTTCTTTATAATAATGAGCACATTACTCATTTTTGTTATAATTTTATAATTGTTTTATAAATCTTGCAGCGCTATAATAGTTTAACATTCTTATTGGATATATTTTGTTGTTCATTCTATTTTTCTTTTTGTTGCTCTCCTAAATAAATTTCCAATTTTTATTGTACTTTTGTCACCAAGAGTCTTAAGGGAATGATAAAGTAATTCAAGTTCAACATCCTTTCTCCTTTGATCACAATTAAGGTGCAGCTTTATTTGGGGTGTGTAATTTTATCAAAGATATGTGTATATCATAAGACAGGAAATTATGTTTCTTGGATAAGCAACAAACATTTAACTTGAAAAGGTGAGTAAGCTTCCATTTATTGTTCATTCTTCCTCAGTGTAAACAAAATCAGTATTTGTTGATAGCTATAAAAAAAATTACGTGAACAGTTGTTATTTAGTGAGTTTTCAATGTCATCTCAGTTGAGGAATTTCCTTGGATGACTTTCTAATATACAGATTTCAAATGTGCTTTTTTTTTTTTTTTTTTTGCTACTTCATCGTGATATGTATTATGGGAATATCTTTTCTTTCAAACCTGTGATATTGAGTACACTGATGTAATCAAAATTAGTTGATTTTATTGTGTATTTTTTATATTTCCTTATTAAGCTATTGTGCTTTATTTTGGAACAATAATTTTCTTAAGTCAATTAATGTTTCAAGTCATTTCTGGTCTCATCATCTGTATGAAATGCTAGTAGTGTCATGTTGTTGCTGTATTTAGCAGGAGGCAGCAAACAGCAATATATCATGGGAATAATGTATCTAATACACTGACACTCTGTCAGTTATGATCAGGAGGATTCCTTTATCATCTCCTCCATAAGGTTCAGCATCTCTAGATCAGTCTCTGCTACTTTGTCCCAGATTTCTCTGGGTCTCCCTTTTTCACTAGTTCCATCCAATTTAAACAACAAGCATTTCTTTATACAGCCCTCCTTGTCCATATGCATTGCATGACTGAACCACTGCAGTCTTCTCTCTTGTATAATCTCATTCCTCTTTTTGTATATATAACAAATAACACTTTGGTAAGATTTGAATCATGTATTTCCTTAATGCAAACAGAAAATTTGCATCTTTTTGTTTGTTTCAAATTAAGCTACAAGTATTTACTTGAAATACATAGCACTCACCTATAAACATGGACTCATAAATTTCATTTAGTTACAGCTCGATGAACCAGTCTTCTATTAATGTCAAATGTAGCCATATATCCCATTTTGGTTTCATGTGTACTTAAAAATTAATCTGAAATTAAAAGGGAATAAATTGTTAATGAATACTTAATTAATTTTAATAGATACTTGGCATCACTTACTTGCAGAACACGCAAGAGATATCTGGTTCATATGTCAGTAGGCACCTAGTTATTGTCATTGTTGGATTGTTATGAATGTGTGGCTGTTCACCCTTTTTGTGTACAAAAATCATCTCAGATATATATATATTTGTATTTTATTCAAACATATATAGAAATATGTACACGCACACACTTACTCCTCCAGGGATAGTTAACATATTTATGAATTTGGCAGATAGTATGTAGCTATTGAAAACATAATTACAAATCAAATAGATTTAAATTAATGCTATACTAGGCACTACCTACAGCTTCTCGTTTAACATATTCTTTTGTGTCTCCTTTAAAATTACTGTGCATCAAACAACCATCGTCACAAATTGCAGTCAGTGTTTTGCATAATGTCTAAATATTTGCTCCAAGATGTAAGACTTGCAGCTGCTGCTGCCACTACTACTACTACTACTACACCCAACATTGGCATCTGTCAATCATGTCCAATACATTTCTTTAAAAAGGTGCATCTGCTGTCAGATAGTCAGAAGGAAATATAATTAACATGGTTCTTTTGAAAATGGTTAAAATGATATCAGTTCTTATAGTGTTTATGTAATTCTTGGGAATATGATGACTTTTTTTTGAAAAATGCATTTGTATAGAATAATGGCAGAAAAGTTTTTTGGCTTTTATTTGATGCTAATGAGATATAATGAAAGAGTAGTTTTGAAAACAAATGAAGAATTTAGCTTGAATTTAGATGTCCATCAGGTTTTGGTTTTCAGCCATTTCCTGTTTATTACACTTCTCTAGCAAAGACACACGTTTTAGTATGCAGCAAAGAAGGCAGGGTTCAGCTGTTATCTGAGAAGTACCTGATATGCAGGAAAGGATGAGGTTCAAGTTCCAGTGGTATATCAAATGTAAACTATAGGTGCTTAAGAGTTGCAGTGAAATTCAACACATGCTAGTTTAAATGTAAGGTTTTGTATGTGGCTTGTGTGCAGAAGAAATTATCAGTAAAAATATTCGTGAAATAAAATCTTTTAAATGCTTTTTTAAATGATTGGAAGGGTCCCTACAAGTAGTTCATAGCTTTTGTAGCACAACTAAAAGTGGAAGTGGCTGTTACAAATAGGATAGAAGGCGGTGAAAAGATTTCAGATACTTGTACCAGTAATAAAGGGGCTTGCTCTCTTTGAGTGAAGAATGGACTGTAATGCTTGTACCTGAAATGTGATGTTGCATTGAAGGCAAAGAATATATGAAAGTGGGAAAGAAATAAGGTGAACATGCTCTATTGGATGTGTTATGTTACAGTGCTTAAAAATGGAGCGCAAATGAGCTGTGAGAAGATCTGGATTTGAGGAATTAGATGAAATTTGCAAGGCAGAGAGGACCGTGCTAATACACACTCATGAGGTATAACAGTTAAATAATGTAATGACTAACAATCAAAATGAAGGGAGCATTTGGGAGAGAGAGAAAGAGTAATGAGGAAGCATTGATGCTGGATTTCAGAAGGTTAAACTTCATGGAAGGGATGACAAGGAACTACAAGAAGTGACAAGTTGCTGTAGAGAAGACCCATCAAACTCATGCAAGCCTGGAAACACATGTAAAAATGATGATAACCTATTTGTAAACTTTTACTGGCACATATACTGTGAATTTCTGATTTATCTACTGCATCCTGCAACTAGCTACACTATCATTCTCCAATAGCAATATGAAATGAAAATAGATATCTTATTATTTGTCAGTTCTTTTACTACCTGCTCCAATACTTATGAAACTTTTTAAAGGTTTCTTAAGTATATATCTTCTTTCTTGTAGTCATTAGTATACCAGAATACAATATAGCAAAAACGCCAGTTATTGATCAGATATCAGTGCAGAAACCAGCTTGAATAAAAAGGCTTTCCTCTATAAGCCACTATCTTTAATTAGCTTAAAATGATTATATCTCTTTAAAGAGCATTGGTTTGTTGATTCCACCTTTCTGTCTTTGTTATTTTATAACAGAAGCTGTACACTCTTTCGTTGGGGAAAGTTTGCTAGATATTTTCAGAATTCTTAATAGTTGACATTAAGATAATTTATTTCACGGAATATAATTTTAAACATTGAATATCAATAAGTATTTCAGTAAGGATGTACTGTCCACCAACTCATTCATTTAAAAACTGAATGAATTTATCTCTATTTTGTTTTTAAATATTGAGAAAAATATTAAAGATTTATTTTCTGTATGTGTGTGGGTGCCTGTATGTGTAGATGAATATAAAATTTCTTTTAAACAAATTTTACAAGAAAAATGTCAGCCAATCATGCCAGTAAATTAATTTCTATTTTTCTAAACAGTTTCACCATGACTGAGTGAATTTGTTGCCAGATCTCACTTTCAGTTGTAGTTGTTGGATATAAATTGAATGCTTAACAAAAAATGCCATAACTTTTATTGAACAATAAGGTTGTCCTCCTACACATTGTAGAATAATGTTGTCCACCTACACATTGCAGGAGAATATGTTTTACTTATGTATTACAATTTAAAGACTTTAATAAATATCCAGATGTTGCTGAAATTTATATAACTTGAGAGAAATTTTTAAAATAGCAGTATATTTTACAATCACATATGTATATATGTATCATATGTATAATATACACATATATGCTCACACGTATATATATTATGTGTATTTCATATATATATATATAAAATACAAAGATGGGACAAGAACGCAAAACATCCAGACAGACAATACAAAAAAAAACAAGGATGGGTCATTCAGAGTTTCCTATCTTCAGTCGAGTTCTAGATTATGTTTACAATTTCGGCTGGTTATACTTGAGATTGCTCCAATATGGCTAGCCCCAAGGAAAAACTAAGCTAAGAGCACTAGATTCTTTGGAAGAAAGCAGCGAATGTATATGAAAACAAGGACGGAAAAAAAACAGCGAATGGTACACAAATACAAGTAACAGGACATTAACAGCGGGTGTCTTTCGACTAAGGACAAATTAAATTAAGCTAGCGAGTGTAGAAGTAAAGCCTTATGGCAGGGACATAAGATCTGACTGACACAGGGAAGAATATAGATGTTGCATGAATGGTAGTCGAACCAAGAAAGAAAGGTCAGGTTTGGCTGAACACCAGTTATGTGAGGAGAGAAGAGAGAGAGGTAGAGGCAGAGGGATAGAAGAATTAAGGAGGGATTGGACAAAATAATGGAAACACCTAGCATCATAGAGTCATAATTTTGAAATATCTATAAAAATATCAAACGCTTGTTTATTTTTGTTTTTTGATTTATTATTAGTGTTGCTTAATATGTTTTGCTAATATTGCTGTTTCTTTTCAAATATCAGAAAAAGGTAATTAAAATTCATTAAAATGACAGCTCTATCGGACTTTCAAAGACGTCAAATTCTTGGTGCTTGTATGGCAAGCGCTAGCATGATGAAAACTGCTGAAATGTTTAGTGTATCAAGATGTACTGTCTCGAACGTAATGCCAGCCTTTGAGAAAGAGAGAAAAACTTCCTTGTCAAAACAAAACTCTGGAAAAGACCAAAGCTTTCAGATAGGAACCGTCGGACTCATATGCAAATTGTTAGAAAGGATCACAAAAGTACAGCTCCCAAAATTACTGCAGAGCTTAATGGACACCTCAAGAACCCAGTTTCTACAAAAACTGCTCACCAGGAGCTGCACAAAGCCAGATTTCATGGGAGGGCTGCAATCAGAAAATCACTTCTTTCAAAAACAAACGTTTCAAAGTGTTTAGAGTGGAATAAAAACCTACAGAATTGGTCCCTAGAGCAGTGGAAGAATGTTATTTTCTCAGATGAGTCATCTTTTACCTTATTTCCAACCACCGGCTGAGTATATGTGTGGAGACAGCCAAAAGAAGCATTTGACCCAGATTGCCTTCTTCCAACTGTTAAATGTAGAAGAGAATCTGTGATGATCTGGGGGGGGGGGGCTACATCTTGGAAATCCACTGGCCCAATGGTTTCCTTTCATGGCAGCATTAATAGTGATGACTATTTAAGTATTTTATCTGATTAAATTCATCCTATGGTTGTGGGACTGTTTCCGGAGGGAAACGCAATCTTTCAGAAAGATAATGCACAAGTTCACACAGCTAAAGTTGTTACTGAATGGCACAAGGAACATTCTAGTGAAGTTGAACACCTTATCTAGCCACCACAGTCCCCAGATCTCAATATTATTGAACATTTATGGTGCATTTTAGAAAAACAAGTAAGGAGTCAATATCCTCCACCATTATCACTACAAAAAGTGGAGACTGTTTTAGCTGAAGAATGGACAAAAGTTCCTTTGGAAGCAATTAAAACTTTGTACAAGTCCATACCTTGTAGAATTCAAACTGTACGTCAGCTAGTTATATAATATATGTATGATATAATTATAAACAAGGAGAATGGAATGAGGAAGTCCTTTTATTACAGTTATTTACAATTTTTCATCCGAATTTGATCTCATGAATATTGCTACATTATGCAATACTATATGCTACTATTGATTCATGAGGTGTCATTCACACATATCAAAAGTCAATTCTTCAGAATCATGCATAACAGTTATTTGCATTACTGTTGTCTTATAGCTTGGTCCTGTGGATGAACTTAATAAGAGTAAACTCCAAGATTAATACCCAAATGAAATTATTTACATATATAGTGGTTGTCTACTCCTTATACAGAGTCTGACCACCTTCTGTACCTACACTTTAGCACTGTCATGGCATATGATGTGGCTTTTTAAACCAGACAATGTTCTGAAAAGACACCCACATAGATTGTATCTCTGATTTGGACCACCAAGACCTGCAGAGAAGTTCTGCTCTTTGTGGATCTTAATATATAGATATATATATATATATAACTTTTTTATTTATTTAATGTTTATTTTTGCATGTTAAGCATTGGCTGAACGGGTGAGGTATTTGTGGTGCAATTTTTAACGCTGTTGCGAAACATGGCTCAATTTTCAAGTAAGGGATTATTTTTATGCTATAGAAATTTGAAAGTGCAGAGCTACCAGATGTTGACTTGACAGGAAGTATAAAAAAAATCATTAATTGTCTCTCTCACACACACACACACACACATGTCCATTTAGATGAAATTATTGTTATTGTGGTGTTTATATTGTTGTTTATGCATTATTACCTTCTTGGTTTGGTCTTGAGTACATTCTTTAGTTTTCTTTTCTTTTCTTTTCTAAGCTTCCTAAATTCATGCTACGTTATATTCTAATCACCCAGAATTCATTGCTCTTTTAAAAATTACGATTTATGCATTGTTGTCTCTCAAATATTTAAAATCTACAATTAAGAGCCCTATCTACTCGCTGGCGGTACCTACCCACCACTACCCATTTTCCTTTATTCAAAAATTCTTATCGCTCCTTAAAATTATGGCTTTTAAGTGTTGATTTCTCAGCCCAAGAATTACAGCGTGATGTGCTGCTTGACTGGTCCCCCCTCTCTCTCTCTCTCTCTCTTTATATATATATATGATGATGATGATGATGATCTTTTCTCCCGCCATGCCTCTGTCTACCCCTCCATCCTCTCTCTCTCCTTCGTAGTTTTTCCTTAAGGTCTTCAGGTTCTGGCTATATATAAATGAGAAACCCATTCTAAATTATCTCGCTGACATACTACGACGAAATACCCAAGATGCAGATAAGATAGAGATTTTTTATTTATTTACGGCCTCAAACATCTCATAATACCTTCGCGCTTTAGTTTTGCCCCCTATTATTTATCTTGTTTCTCTCCATGAAATTCAATTGAATTCAGTTGTTGTCTTAAATTCATGCTTATTCATTTTCTAAGCTTCCTAAATTCATGCTACGTTATATTCTAATCACCCAGAATTCATTGCTCTTTTAAAAATTACGATTTATGCATTGTTGTCTCTCAAATATTTAAAATCTACAATTAAGAGCCCTATCTACTCGCTGGCGGTAACCCGCCCTCCCGCCCCCTCCACCGGAAGTTCATTCCTCTGTCATCCCACCCCCTCCACCGGAAGTTCATTCCTCTGTCATCCCACCCCCTCCACCGGAAGTTCATTCCTCTGTCATCCCACCCCCTCCACCGGAAGTTCATTCCTCTGCCATCCCACCCCCTCCACCGGAAGTTCATTTCTCTGTCATCCCACCCCCTCCACCGGAAGTTCATTCCTCTGTCATCCCGCCCCCTCCACCGGAAGTTCATTCCTCTGTCATCCTGTCAGCCTCGGCTGTCTCCCGGAACCCATCTAGTGGCCTTGGCCATCCTCTCCCCTACCTTTGGGTAGCGCATTAAGGTTGAGAAATGTTTGCAGGTTGTAGGTACTGTTTTGCTTATGAATTCTTCCAATTGCAAGTTTTCTTTTCAGGTACACGACACTGCTTTTCCCCTTCCCAGGCTACAGGCCCACACCCCCAACACCCATACTGTTAGGATTGGCACTCTCAACGTCGGCACGCTGAAAGGTAGATCTGGTGAAATTGTTGAGATGCTTGAACGGAGATGCGTAGATATGTGCTGCATCCAGGAAGTAAGATGGAGAGGAGGTTCTGCAAGGTTCCTCACAGGCAAAGAACACAGGTACAAGATTTTCTGGGCAGGGAACACTGACGGGGTCGGGGGCGTAGTAATACTTCTAGCGGAGAAATGGGTGGATAAGGTAATCGAGGTCGTTAGAGTAAGTGACAGAGTACTTAAGATCAGACTAGTGCTTCATCATAGATTAGCTACTGTCATCTCAGCCTATGCACCTCAACCTGGGCTATCAGATGGTCTGAAAGACCAATTCTATGACACCCTCTTGCAAACTACCTCGTCGACGAGTGACAGGGACCTTCTCTTTGTGGCTGGAGACTTCAACGGTCATGTCGGACGTCGTGCTGGGGGCTTCCATGGCATACATGGAGGCTATGGCTTCGGTTCCCGCAACGAGGAGGGAACCAGACTGCTGGAGTTCTGTGATGCAACCAATCTTATGGTCTGCAATACCAACTTCAGGAAACCTGCCAGTCACCTAGTCACCTACCGCTCCGGCAGACACTCTAGCCAAATCGACTACATCCTCGCCAGAAATAGGGAAAGAGGGCGGCTTATAAATGCCAAAACCTACCCTGGCGAAGAATGTACCCCACAACATAGATTAGTAGTTAGCGACTTTGGGATCAAGGCAAAATGGGTGCCCAGAATTAGACAGGCTTGGAGAAGAAGGGTGTGGAAGCTTAAAGACCCTGCAAACGGACAGAGACTTAGAGACAAGTTACTTGAAGCATTTAACGAAATAGAAGGGGATATAGCATCATACAACGTGGAAGACAATTGGAGATTTCTGCGGGACAACCTGTTGAAAGCCACCGACCAGATTTGTGGGTGGTGTAAGGTCCCCTCCCAACCCAGAGTAACGTGGTGGTGGAACAAGGAGGTAGACAGGGCTATTAGACAAAAGAAACAGGCTTGGAAGGACTGGAAGAACGGTGGTAGCAGGAAATTGTACCAATGTGCCAGAAGGGAGGCTAGGCGACAGGTTTATTTAGCCAGAGGGGAAGCAGATAAGGAAAGATTTGCCAATGTTCTGCGCCGTGAGGACCAAAGACTCGAGGTATTTCGTGTTGCAAGACAGTGTAGGAGAGAGAATAGTGATGTTGTAGGAGAGAAATGTGTTCGCATGGATGATGGTACGCTTGCATTAAATGAGGATGCAAAGAAAGAGGTCTGGAGATGCCACTACGATAGATTGCTTAATAAAGAGAATGAATGGGAGAAAGAGAGCCTGCCTTATGTCGACCCAATAGAGGGACCAGCTATCCGAGTTGATAGTACCAGGGTAGATAAAGCAATTAAGAGTATGAAGACCGGGAAAGCCCCCGGCCCATCAGGAATCACTGCAGAGATGCTCAAAATATCTGGCAGTGTTGGCTATAGCCTAGTCACTCGTATTACGAACCAGGTGATACACGAAGGAGTCATACCCTATGACTGGTGTAGCAGCATCATAGTCAACTGCTACAAAGGTAAAGGGGACGCTTTAGATACAAATAATTACAGAGGCATCAAGCTGTTAGATCAGGTTATGAAAGTTACAGAGAGGGTCATAGCCCAACTAATTAGGGAGCGAATCAATTTAGATGAGATGCAGTTTGGGTTCGTGCCAGGTAAAAGCACTACTGATGCCTTATTTCTAGTGAGACAGTTGCAAGAGAAATACCTAGCTAAGGATAAACCCCTGTACCTGGCTTTCGTTGACATGGAGAAAGCCTTTGACAGGGTCCCCCGATCCCTTATCTGGTGGTCAATGAGGAAACTTGGGATAGAAGAATGGTTAGTGAGAGCTGTGCGAGCCATGTACAGAGATGCTGCCAGTAAGGTGAGGGTTGGAAATGAGTACAGCAATGAATTCCGGGTAGAGGTAGGGGTCCACCAAGGTTCCGTCCTCAGCCCCCTATTATTTACCATAGTCCTCCAGGCAATCACAGAGGAGTTCAAGACAGGTTGCCCCTGGGAGCTCCTCTATGCTGATGACCTTGCCCTAATTGCGGAGTCACTATCAGAACTAGAGGAGAAGTTTCAGGTGTGGAAGCAAGGTCTAGAATTGAAGGGCCTTAGAATCAACCTAGCTAAAACCAAAATCCTAATAAGTAGGAAGGTAGATAAAACACAAACCCCTTCAGGTAGATGGCCCTGCTCAGTATGTAGAAAAGGAGTAGGTAGTAACTCTATAAGATGTACCCGGTGCAAGCTATGGACACATAAGAGGTGCAGCAACATCAAAGGCAGGTTAACTAGCAAGTTAGTTTTTGTTTGTGGCAGATGTTCAGGTGCAATAAAAACTGCAAACAAACAGGAAACAACTTCTATCTCATTCCAGGGTGAAAAACTAGAGGTAGTCGATAGCTTCCGCTATCTGGGCGACCAAGTTAGTAGTGGGGGTGGGTGCGCTGAAAGTGTAGCTGCTAGAATAAGAATAGCCTGGGCAAAGTTTAGAGAGCTCTTACCCCTGCTGGCGACAAAGGGACTCTCACTCAGAGTAAAAGGCAGACTGTATGACGCATGCGTACGAACAACCATGCTACATGGCAGTGAAACATGGGCTGTAACTGCTGAGGACATACGTAAGCTCGCAAGGAATGAAGCCAGTATGCTCCGTTGGATGTGCAATGTCAATGTGAATACCCGTCAGAGTGTAAGTATCTTGAGAGAAAAGCTGAACATTAGAAGCATCAGTTGTGGCGTGCAAGAGAGACGATTGCGCTGGTATGGACATGTGGTGAGAATGGAGGAGGATAGCTGCGTGAAAAAGTGCCACACCCTAACAGTTGAGGGAACCCGTGGAAGAGGTAGGCCCAGGAAGACCTGGGCTGAGGTGGTGAGGCAAGACCTTCGTACATTGGGCCTCACCGAGGCGATGACTACGGACCGAGACCTTTGGAAATGGGCTGTGCGTGAGAAGACCCGGCAAGCCAAGTAAGATCGTTGCCAGTGCCCCTGGACTGGTTCTTGTGCGGTTGGCACATGAGATGCACCATTTTGAGCGTGGCCGTTGCCAGTACCGCCTGACTGGCTCCTGTAGGATTTTCGAGCGAGATCGTTGCCAGTGCCCCTGGACTGGCTTGTGCGGGTGGCACATAAAAGACACCATTTCGAGCGTGGCCGTTTTCGTGCGGGTGACACGTAAAAGCACCCACTACACTCTCTGAGTGGTTGGCGTTAGGAAGGGCATCCAGCTGTAGAAACTCTGCCAAATCAGACTGGAGCCTGGTGTTGCCATCCGGTTTCACCAGTCCTCAGTCAAATCGTCCAACCCATGCTAGCATGGAAAGCGGACGTTAAACGATGATGATGATGATCAGTATATCAATTGTATCACCATTTTAGTGCCAGTGGTTTATGGTCTTCTGATTATCAGGTGTTGGACTAGGTCTAGTTTTATTGTTTCTGTTGTTGCTTCAATCTATATTAAGGATTTTAGGCTCTAATATTTAATTGGTTCTTTATGGAGGTTTATATTTAGTTATTGGACCAATGCATTTGAAAATCATAGCTATTAGAATTATTAGGTTAGATATTAGCTAGTTATGTTACAGTGGACTTCTCATACATACACACATATATATATTATGTGGCATTGTTGTTCAACTTGTATGGAATAACAAAACATTTACTGATGGCGGGACTCTATATTTACTGGAGCAAAATTTATTGATAATATTGATTTGACTGAGACTTCAAGTCTCACTTTTAGCAGTTTCTTCAACCAGTCTGATGAAATAACCCATTAAAGCCAAATCTGAAGTCTTAGGCAAATAAATATTATCAATTCACACGCACGCACGCACACACAGTTATAATAGTATTGTACATTGCTAAATATTGTTTAAAATTTCTGGGTTTCCTTATATCAGACAAAGTTGGTTGCTTCAAAAATGTACACCTCTTAAGAAACTCAAAAGCCATATTACTTTCTTCAGAGTTTTCACATATTTGAATAGAAGTGTGGTTCTAATGGTGGAGACACATGGCTTAGTGTTGGACTCATAATTGTAATATTGTGGTTTCAATTCCTGGACCAGGCGATGCATTGTGTTCTTGAGCAAAACACTTCATTTCATGCTGCACCAGTCCACTCAGCTGCAGAAATGAGCACTACTAGTAGAGGCATGTCACTCAGTTGTTAGGGTGTTGGATTCATGACAGTAAGATTGTGGTTTCAATTCCTGGAGTGGGCAATCCATTGTGTTCTCGAGCAAAAACTTCATTTCATGTTCCATTCCACTCACCTGTGGGAATGAATTTGGTCTGGAGTGGGATTGGCTCCAGCAGGCTTTCTTGTCCTAGAACTGCTGCATGGCTGCAGAACCCCATAGAGTTAAGGGACTTGTCAGTTGTTAATTATGGTTCTAATGGACTGTTATAATTACATGTTTGGATCAATTCATCCAAACTGAATCATTGGTTTGGTTTGGTTCTCCTTGTTCAAATTATCGCCAGTTCTCCCCAAAAGTGCAAACTGCCAATGATAAACATTGGCAGTTCCATACTGTAGTTATCTCTGGTGACATTTGTCATTTTCCAACTATGTTGTTCAAACCTGTATACCTTATTGAGATTTCAGTCAATATTAAGTGGTAACCACTTTGGAAACTCATCTTTACATTACTTCTGTACACATCATGAACTAATGATCTGCCAGAAATCATTTATACTTAGCATTTATATTCCATAAGCCAATATACTTAATATTTTATATACCATAAGACAATTTACTTAACATTATATATTCTGTAACTTATTCTCTTCTTATGATACCAAGTGGCCTGAGACAGCTTCTCATTCTTTGATACAAATTATCTGTTTAAAGTGATCTAAATTAAAACCTTTTAAAATTTCATGTAAAGATACAGTAACAAAATAAGGTGGCAAATTAGCAGAACCGTTAGCACACTGAACAAGATGCATAGTGGCATTTTATCTGTCATTGCATTCTCACTTCAACTTTCACTGAAGTCAACTTTCTTTGTCATCATTTTGGGAGGTCAGTAAAATAAGTAGCAGTTGAGCACGTGGGTCAATGTAATTGACTTATTCCCTCCCCCAATATTACTGGCCAAAATGTGAAACCAATATATGGTAACAAAATATTAATCATGTTCTTTATGCTGCTTTCTATAATGCTTTCTGTATTTAATTTTTATTCTCAAATATGCTAAACTTCACTGAAGTTTTATTGTATTATGTTGTCAATATGTTTTCGAAACCTGCTGTGGTCAACTTTACCTTTCATTCTTTTGGGGTGAATGAAATACTGTGTCAATGATACTGACTTAGCTCTTCCCCTTGAAACTCTTGGCCTTGTGCCAAATTTAGGAACTGTTATTTTGTTAATATGTAATTTAGTTTAAAGGAAAATTTAAAATTTCTTTGAACATGATCTGTTAATGTAATGCAAATGTGGCTTTCATCTATTTCCATTTTCTTAAGTAGATGCATTGAAGTAAGTTATCTCTGTTAAGTTCAGTAGAAGGCTTCTTTATAATATACCCATTGTTAGTTAAGTAAAGTAAGTCAATAAAACATTCATTAATAACATAGTATTCCTCTTTTCCTGCAACATTGTGCTGCTCATTTCATGGTACTTATTTACAGCTTTGTAGACTGGGCCTGGCACTGATTTCATATGGAGGTCAACATAATCTATACAACTAGCTATAACTACCATTAAACATAAGATCTCTCAACATTTATTTCAAAACATGTTTTTAATGATTTTACTAACTAAATTTATGATGTTCAGATCAATGGTTCTTTGAATTGAAATCCAAATAATATCAAAATGTTTCCAATATATTGATGTAATAGAGAGCTATATCAATTCTCAAAGCACTCCTCATAACTAATTATTCACTTGCAAATTTATAAGAATTAATCTTACCATACTTTTCTTTTAATTCCGTCTATTCATTTTTTATATTGAATATATGTGTTTTGTAGCAATTTATCGTATATTGTTTGAAATAGATTATAATTTCAGGGTAGAAATTATAATTTTTCTCATCTCAGTATGTGTCTATCATCACATGACTTCATGTCTTTAATATTTTAAAATTTCTAAATGCTTTTACCCACTTTGAATACTATCATTATCATTAACAGAATTGCTTAAATGCATTTTCCTTCTTTCTTTTTTATGTAATAGCTATTGTTCTCAGTTGTTACCACCTCTCTCTCTATCTGACTATGCACACATGTGCATATATATGTGTGTGGATATATATATTGTACATATTAATTCATGTTATATAAGATTTAAAATGTATTTCTAACCCATATCATCACTGGGCAGGTAACCAGCATTTTAAAAGATGTGATATCTTCCATTCAATATGATTTTACTGGGTTTTTGCCAAAGTTCTGTCTCTTTATTTTATTTCTTCATTCTCTCACTTTTCTTCATTATACAAGCTGTTTTCTGTTGATCAGTCTATGTGATTCATTGTACAGTGGCGCCATTACTCCATAAGTATGTCTATATTTGAAGAGAAAATGCGTGACAATAGTTGCACACTGGCTTCTTCAAACAGAGATATATGAAATTTGACTGAGGATGAATTGGATGATGGCTGCTATTCCATTCTGAAACAAATTCTGTTAGATATTGATCTGCTGTTTGTTAATAGGTTGCTGCATACATCAGGCTGTGTGTAGCTGTTCTTCCACATGGTTGTCTGTAAAAGCAGTTACGTACACTTGAAATAAATTAACTAGAATCACATTGCTACTACAGTGTGAGCTATTCGTCCAACTTAGCATACAATATTTTTCTGTTCACTCTGTCACAAGGCTGCTTTACTATTCTCTTGCTACAGATTTACAGAAGATCAGATATACATTTATTTGATTCTATAAGTCTTTCCAATAACCTTCAGAGGTCATCGTTTTTTCCTTTCTTTCTGTTTTCACATTTTTGTTTTTGCTATCAGAATAGCATCTATATTAATTTTTCATCTTACATTCTTCCTTCAGCTCTTCTGTGCTGAAGCTTATCATTTTTGGTGGAAAACTGCACATTATTTAGTGATCTATAAAGGTCCGGGTATATGGCATTTGATATTGTTCGTATTTTTCTTTCTACTCTATTTTTTTTTTTATACATGAAGCAGTTATTGATACATATATCAAGCAATGAACAAATAGTTAGCTGAAAACCTAGATGGTTCATTTCAAAAGGATATATCATTTTAGTTATACTTCAACTTTATCACCTGTAGATACTAGACATGCCAATGGTAATGCCTAGAGGGTGACAGGTTATGAATATAAGTCCAGCATATACTTCAGTATATCAGTGAACATAACTATAATCAAAGTGTATTGTATTTATAGACATGTACTTACACATGTATACACACTCACGCATTAATCATGTAAAACTGCTTACATACAAAATACGTGTGTGGATATATATACACGACGTTCCTTCAGACTTTTATTCTTCATGAAATGGTAGAGGAACCATCATGATATATAGGAGGTCCTGAGCATTTTCAGACTTGGCAGAGGCCATTCCTATCCAGGTCTGACTACACCCAATGACATCCAGAAAGGAACATAAAAATGCAGGAAAAAAGGAAAAAGAGCGGGTGAAAGCAAATAATTAACCCCAATAGGAGATTGACATTTATTGATACCAAAATTATGAAAGGCCAAAGTTTAACCTGCCAGTATTTGAATTTAGAGTGAAGAATGCCTCAATGAATAATAAAATGCAATCTTTCTGACACATGAAAAAACTGTCAACATCACCTACAGTGTGTGACTATCATTTAACATCTGCTTTCTATGCTGACATCGGTTGCATAGTCTGATGGGATAAAACAAGACACATAACTGCATTGAGCTCCAGTGTCTCCTTTAGCATCATTTCTGGTGCCAGTTCAAAATATACTTTATGCACTGAGAGATGCATTTTGGGCTACTTAGCTTTCTTCAGTATCAGAATCAGGTACTAAGAGAGACCACACACATATGTGTGTAAGAGAGAGAGACAGCGGGAGAGTGTGTATTATATTAAATATATATCAAGCTATGTGCATTCTCGCGAGGAGATTTGGTGAGTTGCTTATATTACCAAGTGCAGTAGTAAACATGAAGCCAATGGTAACTTCCTGGCCAGTCATATGCCATAACCATGAATATAATACTTTCCTTATATACATAGGTATATATATATATATATATATATATATATATATATATATGTATGTATGTATGTATGTATGTATGTATGTATGTATGTACAGGGGTTGGACAAAATAATGGAAACACCTAGCATCATAGCATCATAATTTAGAAATACCTATAAAACCATCAAAAGCTTGTTTATTTTTGTTTTTTTGATTTATTATTACTGTTGCTTAATATGTTTTGTTAAAATTGCTATTTCTTTTCAGATATCATCAAAACAAGGTAATCAAAAATTCATTAAAATGACAGATCTATTGGACTTTCAAAGACGTCAAATTCTTGGTGCTTGTATGGCAGGTGTTAGCGTAACAAAAACAGCTCAAATGTTTTGTGTATCAAGATGTACTGTCTCGAAAGTAATGACAGCCTTTGAGAAAGAGAGAAAAACTTCCTTATCAAAACAAAACTCCGGAAGAAAACCAAACCTTTTAGATAGGGACCATCGGACTCTTATGAAAGGAATACAAAGGTACAGCTCCCAAAATTACTGCAGAGCTTAATGACCACCTCGAGAATCCAGTTTCTACAAAAATTGTTGGCCAGGAGCTGCACAAAGCTGGATTTCATGGGAGGGCTGCTATCAGAAAACCACAACTTTCAAAAACAAATGTTGCAAAGCATTTAGAGTGGAGTAAAAACCTACAGAATTGGTTTCTAGAGCAGTAGAAGAATGTTATTTTCTCAGAGAAGTCATCCTTTACCTTACTTCCGACTACCAGCCAAGTATATGTGTGGAGACAGCCAAAAGAAGAAGACTACCTTCTTCCAACTGTTAAACATGGTGGAGGATCTGTGATGATCTGGGGGGGGGGGGGGGGGGTGATATTTTGGAAATCCGCCAGACCAATGATTTTCCTTCATGGCAGCATTAATAGTCCATACTATTTAAGTATTTTATCAGATCAAATTCATCCTATAGTTGCAGAACTGTTTCTGGAGGGAAACACAATCTTTCAGGATGATAATGCATGAATTCACACAGCTAAAGTTGTTACTGAATGGCACGAGGAACATTCTAGTAAAGTTGAACATCTTATCTAGCCACCACAGTCCCCAAATCTCAATATTATTGAACATTTATGGTGCATTTTAGAAAAACAAATAAGGAGTCAATATTCTCCACCATCATCACTACAAGAACTGGAGACTATTTTAGCTGAAGAATGGACATAAATTCCTTTGGAAACAATTCAAACTTTGTACGAGTCTATACCTCATAGGATTCAAGCTGTAATTACTGCCAAAGATGGTTCTGCCCCATATTAAAATAAATTTGTTTGAAATTTTAAGGTATTTCCATTCTTTTGTACGTGCACACATGCATATATATATATATATATATATATATATATATATATATATATATATATATAATTGTAGCGTGGAAGGTGTTTATAAGCCATTTAAAATAACACACAAAATCCGTTAGATTCACTTCAACATTTAAATTTAATTTGTCAAAATATTTTCGTCGCTTTGAGACCGCGACCTGTTCACTGACAAAATTCTGTGCAGCATTTTGTCAGTGAACAGGTCGTGGTCTCAAAGCGATGAAGATATTTTGGCAAATTTAATTCAAATGTTGAAGTGAATCTAACGGTTTTCTGTGTTTCTTAAATGGCTTATGAACACCTTCCACGCTGCAATTGTTTTCATTCCAACACACGATCTCAGATCAGGTCACATGCTATGCAAGTACATCTCCATAATTTATCTATTTATTTACTTGTTTATTTGCTTATTTTGATAACTTATACATATGATTGTAATCAATTAACAAATAGATATAAATAAATGTTCTACCCCATATTAAAATAAATTTGTTTGAAATTTTACGGTGTTTCCATTCTTTTGTCCAATCTCTGTGTGTATGTGTGGGTATGTATATCTTGGATGTGTGGTAAGTAGCTTGCTTACCAACCACATAGTTCCAGGTTCAGTCCTAATGTGAGGCACCTGGGGCAAGTGTCTTCTACTAATAACCGCAGGGTGACCAAAGCCTTGTGAGTAAATTTGGTAGACAGAAACTGAAAGTAGCCTGTCATATATATTCTATATATATATATATATATACACGTGTGTGTGTGTGTGTATGAATTTGTGTGTCGGTGTTTGCCCACCACCATCACTTGACAACTGATGTTTGTCGAGTGATTACCCTCTCGCTTTTCTTATTTGCCTTATGTAGATATGCATATGTATGTATATATATATATATATATATATATACATATATATACATATATATATATATATATATATGTATATATATATATATATATATATATATATATATATATATATATATATATATATATATGCATAAATGTATATATGTATATGTATATATATACATGTATAACTTTTCTGCTGGATACTTCATGCAATTTTTTGAAAACATTTTATCCTGTATTAGAAGTATATATGTATAAGTATATATGCATATATACATATAATGTATACACACACACACACACACACACACACACACACACATATATATATAAATATATATCTATATTTGTATATGTATATATATTCATGTATATATATCATCATCATCATCGTTTAACGTCCGCTTTCCATGCTAGCATGGGCTGGACAATTTGACTGAGGACTGGTGAACCAGATGGCTTCACCAGGCTCCAATCTGATTTGGCAGAGTTTCTACAGCTGGATGCCCTTCCTAATGCCAACCACTCTGAGAGTGTAGTGGGTGCTTTTACGGGCCAACAGCACAAAGGCCAGTTAGGTGGTACTGGCAACGGCCACGCTCAAAACGGTGTATTTTACGTGCCACCTGCGCAACAGCCAGTCAGTAGGGAGCCCTTAGATTTTTACTGAAATCCAATTAGCCTATAACTGAACTGGATGTTAGCTTAACATGTATACAAAGTTTCATCAAGATTGGTTCACTGGTGTAGCCAGTAAGATCGTGATATATCGACAGACAGATATTGCCATTTATGTATAAGATATATATACGCATATATATTTATAAGTATATCATATAAAAATATATATTTATATATTTGTGTGTATGTATACACATACAGGCATCTTGAGCAATATTGCACTGTATACTCGGGCTGACTGTATACTACTTGTGAGTAGAAATGGGAAATAGAAACCAAAAGAAGGCCACTGAATTTATATACTTATGTATGCATGCATACATGCATGAAATATGTGTGTATGTATGTATGTGTATATACATATATATATATTGATAGGAAGGACAACAAAAGAACGAAAGAGACCTCGGTATTATGCAAATAGAGGAATTTATCTGTAAAAATATGTGACACTTATTCAGTAGCCATGATAAAACTTCGAGTTTCGGATGCCAGGGTGGGAGCCCACGCCAACATCTCTTCAGTTATCCAGATAACTGAAGAGATGTTTGCTTTTTATTTTTCCTGTATGTTGCTATTTTACAACAGTGAACAGATTTTACACTGTTCGTATATACTTCTAGCCGGCTATTTTGAATTCATTTTGAAAGTAGGGAGCATATATGACATCACGGAGTAGCACCATCTGCAAAATGCCTGGCATTCTTGTTCACTTCTAGGGTGATTCTGTATTGCCTCTCTTTGAAGTGTATTGTGTTGTTTAACTGAACATATCTTTAAAGTAATGTCCTTTAGATGAAATATCACAGCTATTAGCATTTAACAATAGACATACATTTAGTATGTTATTGATATTGTGTGTGTGTGTGTGTACATATAAGAATATAATATATATACATACACACAAACACATATATATATTTTCATTGATGACAGATGGACTCATGCAGTTGCTGAATATTATCTAAGTGGTCCGGTACCATGTCCAGCCATAGAAATATATTACCTTGCTTGGAAACAGAGGTGGGTTGGTGACAGGAAGACTGCTCAGCCATAGTAAATCTGCCTTAATATCATGTTTGACCTATGTATACATGGAGAAGTGGACATGAAATGTGTGTGTGTGTGTGTGTGTGTGCATGCCTGTGAGTGAGTGCATGTGCATCTGTGTTATTTACATATTGTATGCATGTGTATATATTTGTATGTACACATATATTTGTATGTACACACATATATTTGTATGTACATCCACGTGCACACATACATACATCTAAGAGAGAGGAGTGTGTACATGTCTTTGTTTAAAGACAAGGGATACATAGACACACACGCACACATGTACACACTCATATATATGTATACATGAACATATCTAAATTCATTCATATACATTCCTAACCTTCTGAATTCCTCTCACATCACTGATACAAATGAGATTTAAGTCTCTCTTATTTACTACTATCATGAATACCATGGCTGCCCATAGCTTTTGCACTCTCTCTCTCTCTCTCTCACTCACTCAGAATAATCTATCTATACTGAACTAACAGTTTTGTGATTTTAGAAAACAAAACAAAACAAAAAAAGATAGAATGATTGATATGATAATATTTTCAAGTAATAATAGGTTCTTCACATTATGTGAATGTGCATACTCTTACAATAGAAATCAATTACAGCAGAATAAATCGCTGGACCTAACATTTGAAATTTATTTTTAAACTCTATCTAAGGGAGAAAACTAAGAATATAGTTGTAAATTTCTATATATTCATCGATAGTATTTGACAACTAAATGTTAACACCATACTCATTAGCATTTTCAAAGCAACTTCAGTTATTTTTTAATAAATTTTTTAAATCCATTTATCTGCTATCTTATTTTAATTGAACAAACTTTTAAGTTACTGTCCCTTATGCAATTAATATTCTCTGGGAAATGGTGTTTTCTACCAAATATGCCTGTAAAAGATGTATGTATTCCATCATCATCGTTTTCATTATCATCACATGCTCATTTCCCATATTACCATTGGTTAGATGAGACTTTTTGAGGCAGTGTTTTAGGGTCAGTTCCTTTTTCCTGGTGCCAATTCTTATTTTCAAGGAATTTATTCTGCTAGCTTTGCCATTCCAGACCAACAATTTACAGATATATTGTTTATGTAGGACACAACCAAGTGTCACTACTTACATGTTATGCCAATGAGAACACTTTCAAAGATACACACACACACAGACTGTTACACGAACACATGCATGTGCACACACACACGCACACATGCGCACCCTCTCACATACATACACCCAAACAAGTCAGGTTTCTGTATGGTTTTTATTTACCAAATTTCACTCACATTGTATGAAGTCATTGATTACCCAAGGTGCCATGCATGCATAAATGAAAGAAAATGTGCAAATGAAAGGAATATGCTTATGAAAGAGAATAAACTAAGATTCCACTGGGACTTCCACCCTCATCTCATTGTAGATGTGTTGGTGTAAATGACATTTCAGTGTTTTGATCTGTTTTGTTTAAAGATATACACAAGTATTTGCAAGTCGGTCCTTGATTAACCATCATTAAATTGCATACATGCTTGCGTGCTTATATGCATAAATAAAGTCTTATGTTAGAGAATCTATAAGTTATATTCATAATTTATATGCTTGTTTTCAACTTTTACTACAACCTGTTCTCAATGAAATTGGTTGCTTCTTTAGAATTACGTTCAACTTCTGAAATATTTTTCATATTATAGGCTTTCTTCTAAAGGTTAACAAATTAAGGAAACTACCTCATAATCACAATGTCTTGTTTTTAACAGTGATATCTGTTTAAAATTGTTTTAATTTAATTACATCTTCTCATTAAGTATTTAATTATATATTTTGTTTAATATGAAATGTTTGGAGAGAAAACCAGTTACAGTGTCTATCTTATTTTCATAAAACTCTGTTTTTATAAGCACTAAGTTTAGCATTTATCAAGCCATCTTTTAAAATAGCAATCAATATGTATTACAAAATATTTTAGTTGGTATAAATAATTGACTGATGGTTATTATTTTCTCAACGAATTTTTATCCTGTTTGCTCGTTCTATATGCAGATTAAAAGTGTGTTGTAGTTTAAGGGGAAGCAGTATTGTGGGATATGGTGACAAAAGATAACTAGATTTTATTTAAAATGTCTACAATGGCAGTGAATGGAGATGCTGCGATATACCAGATACGAAAAGAATAATGAAAGCAGGATTCTAAACAGAGAAGCACCCTGTCAGCATTTTAATCTAAGAGCTGTAAAGAAAAATGGAATGCTTCAGTTGATATTGTATTTTATTCTGAATAGGAAACAGTTAATTGCTAGCTTCTCATGATCAAATATACTAAGTTCTGTAACTTCAGAATACATCATGTTGAGCAGTCATTGGATGTATGAGATATATTTCTTGTTCTCTTCTTTATGAAAATCGAACTAAATTTAAATTGATTCCAGTATATACTTTAAAAGTCTTAATTCAAAATTGAAGTTCCAGACATGTGAGGGTTTTATTTTTTCAGAATGAGGAAGAATAGTTCAACTACTCTGCTTCCATTGTAGGGGTTTTGTTGATACTAATCATCTTGAAATTATGTGCTATACAATAGCTTACTTTCTTTGCTGCTTGGATAAGTGCTCTATTTTTAGCCACTAAGAAAGAAATTGATTGTAAGATACAATTACATCTGTTTACTAAGTTTTCCATAATATTAAAGAGAAATGACAAAGCAAGATATTTCAAGCAATCTAAAGTGCTCTTTTCTTCCTTCAATATACTAAATTGAAGAATGCATGTAATGGTAATATGGTCTGAGTGGCTTGGAGTGGAGAAAATTGAATTTGAATGCATACAATATCAGGATGGTGTTACTTCTATTATCTAAGGCATTCACTTTCATAGTGACAGAAAGTTAAACTTTGCAGATGATTGGATAAACTTGACACATTATAATGACTCTTCCCAGTGTTGTTAGTGCATTCTTTTCCCTTGATTTTAGCTTTCATTCCATTGTATAGTTTTTAAAAATAAATCTCAGTCATATTTGCTTTCATATATGACACAAAAGTATGAAGGTACACTCTCATTGTATTTAATATGTTTAACCAACAATGGCAAATTTATATTAGTAATTTATCATTGAACATAAGATATTTTTGTTTCTTAAAAGTATTCTGTGGTTTGGTTGAAAAATTTATATTTCCATTTGAAATGTATTCATAAGTTGTGTGTGAGTGTGTTGCTATTCTTCATTTACATCTTGTTTGTTGTGTACTACCATAGTAACTTATCAGCATATTGAATGTCATTTTCATTTGGTGAAAAATTTAATATTAGAATAAAGATAAACAAACTGTATATAAAATTTACCGGCTATTCAAGAGAAGAAAAAAAATTGGAAGAAAAAATACAATGCAATTAATTTCATGAATATATTAAACATTCATTTCAGAATCATCTCTTGTACATGTTTTTCTTAGAATAGAAATGTAAAATTAGAATTTGGAACTGCAATGATTTTCCTTACTTTTTTTTTTTTCTGTTATTTTGTATCAAAAGAAAATTAAATTAATTTATTCATTCGAACACTTTCTGTGAAGCTTGAAATTGATTCCATGACATATTTTCCATAGTTGAAGAATTTCACATTTCAGAATTAATACTTTAACCAAGCTAAGTCAACTTAAATCAGTATGTCAATCCATCAACATGCTTACACACTCTTAATAAAACATTCACTAGTGAAGTTTTGTCATATTTTTTCACATGAGATTGAATTAAAAATGACTTTCTACTTTTTTATTTCCCCTCATGTTGGTTTATCCCATTTACACTTCATGATAAAATACTATATCAGTTTATATTCATTGATTGGTTTTTTAAATTATTGGACAATAACTTGCAAAGGAAAAGTAACCTTGATCATTCTTGCCACTGATTTTTTTTTTTTTTTTATAGATTCAAACTCCCTAAGAGTTTTCAGTTAGTCTGCAGCTTTGAAGTTTCCTAAAATATAATGAGTTGATATTCTTATTTGTCTATTTTGTATAACGTGATGCAAAATGAAAATATTTCATGGTAAAATCTAGATACGTTAAAAAGTTTAGAACAGCAACTTGATTCTAATTTGCTGCCAAATGCCAACATTTAGAATAACATAATATTATGTGTATTGTTAGCTGTAGGTTTCATAAGTGTTTTACCATAGGAAAGATCCTTCTCAGATTTCTTTTTTTACTACTTTTAATATTTTTATACTCTGCTTGCAGGAAATATTGCATTATCTCTCTAATTACATTTGTTTGTAATTCTAAAAATCTATTGGATAACAGTTTTGCTCTCAGAGGCAACATTTGTATCAAAACAACAAAGTACATTAATGAAACCCTTCCACAAAAGAGGGTGACTGCAATTTCTTCATAAATCTAAAGATATTTTGAACTTTGCATTAGAAAATTTTGTCAAAGCCTCCCTCAATGAAAAGCGATGGAAAATTTTCGCTTAACACTAGAATTCTTCTTACTAACCTAACACTATTTTTCTGAAATTTATTTAGCTATTGACATACTTACATTTTGAGCAAAACTGACTAGACAGAGAACATACTTCATAGAGCAAAAATGTGAGAATTCAAGATGTGACTCTCAAAGAAAAGTGGGAGATCATTTCTATGAAATAATTTCACTGAAAATTAAATTTTCATGCTTGTGGAAGAAATCTGTTAACAGTTGATGACTTTAGTAGTTTGTTAGTAAAATGATGACAGTTAGGAACATGTTTCTCTTTTATCAAATCTCAGCAATGAAGCATACTTTGATCAGAGGACAAGAAATTTTTTACAAAGATTTGGGCCTTTATAATTTGCTTAAATATTATATTTCACAATGTAATAATTAATATTATTTAAATATTTGCAAATATTTTAGTCTCAAAATTTTAAAACAAATTTCAGTTCTCACTTATTTTCATCATCACCTTTTTCAGTGTTTCTCATAATTTACTGACATGCTTTCCTATTCCAATGAAAGCATCATTTTAGTCATTATATATTGATATTCTGGAAGTTTCCAGTTTCTCATGGAAATTAAATGATCGATTTTTAAGGTTATCATAGAACATAGTCACACAACTTTTTCACTGCTTCTGTTGTGTCTCAGAATGAAAGTAGGTAAGAGACCCTTAAACTTTACATGTAATGCATTAACTAATACATAACTTCATATTGATGTATAATATGACTAATGCTCTGTAAAAAAGTAATATGGCTCTGAATATAGATATATATCTTTTATCTTTTTTCAGTCATTTAACTGCAGCCATGCATGGGATCAAGTACATGCAGCCTTTGGTCATATTCTCTTCTATTGGTGGTTTTACACTTTGCAAATATCTCCTTCGAATAAAACCATCAATAGTCTATGATTTTCCAAGTGACATTTCTTTAAAATTATTCAGCCTTTAATATAAATTGTCCACTTTTAGACATTGAGAATCAGAGAGAGAGAGAGAGAGAGAGAGAGAGAGAGAGAGAGAGCTGTAAATAGAGAGAGAGAGAGCTGTAAATAGAGAGAGAGAGAGAGCTGTAAATAGAGAGAGAGAGAGAGAGAGAGAGCTGTAAATAGAGAGAGAGAGAGAGAGAGAGCTGTAAATAGAGAGAGAGAGAGCTGTAAATAGAGAGAGAGAGAGAGAGAGAGAGAGCTGTAAATAGAGAGAGAGAGAGAAATTGACTGCTGTGGTGTGGCAAACGAAATCTGTATCTGAATCAGATACAGAAAAAATGCAATATTTTGGGGATATTTCAAGATACAAATGTCTTGTAAATTCTTTGGAAATAATATTGAAATTTACATAAATTTGTTATAAAGTTTTTAGTTAACCAAATTCCTCTGCTTTATATTCTTTATAATATTTTAAGATGTTTCATTTTATATAGAGATATAATATATATGTAAGTATCTCTGCTTGTGTATTTACTATTCTTGTTTGTAGTTCATGAGTATTTAAGGAGATAAATTACTTTCTTCATTCATCTAAGAAATTATACTGAAGAAACATATCTCACTACTTTCTAATTCCTTTATTGTATTGAAGACCAACACTTTATCTTATAAAATGGATTGCCAGTGTCCCTTCATGTTGGTCACAGCTTTGTAGTCTCTGTTGTAGTTGTCCATATCACATCTTACAGCCTTTGTGGTGTTCACGGAGCTTTGAACATCAGTCTTGATTTCAGCATTTTGATATCTAGCTTAAATCATCATCATACAGATAACCGCTGCTCCTGAAGTAAGGAGACTAAAAGAATCATCAAATTTAGCTGGAATACCCAGTATGTGTGTACACACACACACACACACACACACACACACACACACACACACACACACACGCACATGCACATCGTATTTTCATTCAATAATCAATTGCATTGTAATTTTTGATAAAGTATCATTTCAGTGGGGGTAGGAAACTTTTGCTTCTTTCATCATTAAACCTGTGACTTTATGATGATAGATTTTTAAAACAATTGCTATTATAGCTGATCATTTCTCATGTCTACAAACCAACTTTTAAATAAAATTTAGAATTTCTGGCATACAATTCTTATACTCACTCAAACTTAAGATTAGGTGTAGCTGGATTAAAACTGGCTTACTAGGTTGATAGTGTTATTACTATTTCTAACTGCTATAAAGTCAAATAAGATTAGTGTTCTTAATATATATTCAAGTAATACTTTATAAAGGTCATACTCTATCACTCCACAGGTTCTTTTATTTTCACTGCTGTGCTAACATGAACAGACTTGTTAATAAGTGATATTGCCATATATTAGCTTATCTTGAAAACAGTATAAAATTCTAAGTAGCATATGCTACGCTTAAATGTAGAACTCATAGTAGAAGAGATGTACACAATAGATTAGAAAAAGTTTGTGGGAAAATGTCATTAATTATTATTTTTTGTTTTATTTTGTGCACATGTGTGTGGTTATCTGTTTGTCATCTATTTTTCTGTATGTGGTTTGTACACATATTCACCGCAGTTAATTTTTATGCACTTCAGTTTACCATCACAATGTCTATGAAGACTAAATAGATTTAACTAGTAAACTGTAATTCCCCTAAAAGCACTTCCTCATCAAAGATATTCAAGTATTTGAAAAAAATGTATTTGAAGTAGACAATATCTTAAATTCATATCCACTTTTTTTTTTTTACCCCTTATTTAATATCCTCCTGTCTCTAAATTTTTATATTACATATTAAGCAAATTGTGCTTTATTTTCAATATAATTTTTATTTGTGTGGAATATTATTAGTTGTTAGTCCAAGAAGTTAAAAAATGCCCTGCTGGCAGTGTATCCGTTTCAGAAAGATTTCATTGAAATTAATATGATTGATCATTTAGAAGGCAAAATAAGCAAATAAGCTATATATATCTGAATGGTTTTATCGAGATATGAATTTGTTGCTTAATATCAAAACCATAGCACTTCTTAGACTAGAGAACAATATAAACTAGTTTGGTGAGAAAAAAATATATAATTATATGATCCAACCTGATTAATGTGGAGGGAAATTACCTGCAGGTTAAGTATGCTTTCTTGAGTCGGAACAATAAGGAATAATTGAAAGTGATGTGGTTAATGTGGAGTTGAAGTTTGAAAAGTTAGTTGTGTGTTTAGCATGTGAGAAAAAACAGGATTTGCTGGGAAAATGTTTTGAAGTTTTAAACATAATTTTGTTTGTTATAAAGTAAAATACAAAATATTGATTTTACATTTTGGCACAAGGCAAGCAATTTTGTGGGAGGGGATTTGGTCACATCAACCCTTGTGATCAACTGGTACTTATTTTATCAACCCTGAAAGGGAGAAAGTCAAAATTGACCTCAACAAAATTTAAATTCAGAACAGAAAGAGGGACAAAATACTGCTAAGCATTTTGCCAAATCTGCAAATGATTATGCCACCTTGTCACAGAAATATTAAAAAATAGCATTTATAACTATAATAGGTAAACTATAGAAATGAAATCAGTGAATGAGCTATATCTTAAAATGATGCAGGTTATATTCTGCAGAGAATGTTGCTGCTTTTTATAGCACAGTTGTCAAAATCATTCTGCCAGAAAAAAAAAAAAGCCCAACAAAAGACATTAAACTGTGAGTGATGATGCTTCCACAGCAGCAATATTCGATGTTTTGTTAAAGAAAGAATATATACTAGCCAACATTCTGATCATGTCTGTATAGTATGATAGATTGTATGCTACATAAACAACAATACTGTACATACAGTTTTTGCTGCAAGAGAATTAATGTTCAAGTTTAACTAGCACAAAGTAAAATGATTTGACAATAAACCAAATACAGAAAAAAATGCAATATTTATGCAATATTTTGGGGACATTTTAAAATACAAATGTCTTATAAATTCTTTGGAAATAATGTTGAAATTTACATAAATTTGTTCTAAAGTTTTAAGTTAACTAAATTCCTCTGCTTTATATTCTTTATGATATTTTAAGATGTTTCATTTTATATAGTGATATAATATATGTGTAAGTATCTCTGCTTGTGTATTTACTGTTCCTGTTTGTAGTTCAAGGAGATGAATTACTTTCTTTATTCACCTAAGAAGAAATTATACGGAAGAAACATATCTCACTACTTTCTAATTCCTTTATTGTATTGAAAACCAAGACTTTATCTTATTAAATGGATTGCCTAATTTTAATTTGTATTCCTTTCATTTTTTTCTAGGTAAGTTATGGTTCTTTCTGCTGACAAAAGGTGAGAAGTATTAAAAATATAAACCTATATTGATTCATCTCAAAGGTATTTTTGTTAAAATTTATACTTGTTCTTTGAAGCATTTCTTAACTTTACACAAAAGACTTATCTGTGGCTGTTCTTCCTTTTTATTTTCTTATTACTGAGAGCTTATTTATTTCTAAGAGACAAATCAGTACTTGTGGTCGTTTTTCTACTTCCTTTCTATTGTTTTTCTCCATAAGCATCTTAATGAAATATAATAAATCAACTTGTTAAGCTGCCTACTATCAGACTGCTCAAGTACTTTCATCCAACTCTTGTGCTTGTATCATGACATCGAGTCTTAGTCAGATATGTTATCTTTGATTTAGAGTCAAATATAGTCAAATTAGATGTGAGCAATCTTATTTTTCATTCTTAGGTATCTGGTTTAATACACTGGATACTGGGAAAAAAAAAAAAAAAAAGAATAAAAAGAAGTAAAAAAAATATTAGTTTCAGTCTTGGTTTATATATTCTAAACTGCCCAGTATGTAATTCTAGTTTCGATAAAACTTTGCAGAAACTAATAAATCTCTAAAAACTAAAATTGTTGAATTTAATTTCAATATCGCAATGCACTTTGGTAAATATGCATATAAAAGTGGTTATGTATATAAGTGTTTCATTATGTTTCTCTCTGTTCTATACATGTATATACATCAAACCTGAGCATGGACAAAAATAAGTCCAATGTATTTGGTGTGGAGACAAGAGTAGGCAGTAGTTCAGTATTCTTGGTGTTGTGTAGTAGGTTTGGTCTTGTTTAAAACTCAGTAAAATTTCAGATAGGTTGGTGGCATTAAACTTTTTGTTTGCACTCCATACATTATTGTAACTAAGAGAAGACAGTGATTAAAAATCTAATTGGCTCAGCCAGATCGCTGAAATGGTTGCTGTGTGATTTATGTGACTTAATTTAGCTTTTGAGATAGCCTAATGGACAAAATGGACAGAAGGAGGTAGAGGTAAACTGTTGTTTGGGTTAGTAGATGTATTGATTCTTCATATAATTGATAGATTATGCAATATTTATACTAGAAATGTGATGCTGTGTAGCAGAAACATGAAAACTAAAATCAAGACATGCTGTGATTAAAGGGGAAGAAGTTGAGTGTAATCAGATGTGTGTGCACTATGAGCCCAGTGAATGTAAGCTGAGAAAACAAGATGTCTGCTCCGTGATTGTATAATGTGAATGATTGAAACATAATAGTATTAAACCTATGAAGATAATGATATGAACAATGACAGTGTTTGTGTTAATTTTCACATTCATATTAATTTTGCCACTTTTTCTATTATAGTATTTAGATGCTCATGCAATTTTACCATTTAAACTGAAACAACGGTTATAATGGAGAAATAGTCCTGTAACATCATAATTTAGCCTCAGTTTATTATTTTATACCACAACAATCTACCACCCAGACATTATTTTATGTCAGGGTGGTAACTTGTTGCGATGTTTTGTTACATCTCCTTGTATTCTGAGATCAATTTGTCTTTCATCCTTTCAGGGTTAAAGAACCGGATAGATTAAATTGCCTACTTCTTCCACCAAATGTATGGCTTTGTACCATTGTCATAAAGCTTTTTTTTTAGAATATCAAAAATATAATCTTACTTTGTTGTTGATATTGTAAGTTCTCTGAAAGCAAAAGTCTCCAAATTAATTATAAACTCTTTATTTTCATTTTCTTCTTTATATTGTTTTTTTTTGTCTATAAATTCATCTACACTGGATTACATTTTGATTTAATTTGAAATACGCTCTTGTTCACTAGTTGTTTACTTAGCTAAAACTTCTGGCAGTCATTTTTTCACAAACCATCTTGTACCTATTTAATTATGTAATTAATTTCAAAGTATTTGACTCTTATGTTTATAACATTTTCAAGAAACCAAAACATTTCAAATATACCTTAAGTATCTATTGTCAAATGTATGCTTACGTTACTAATACGTGTATCTATACAACATCGGCTTTTACAAAGACTGCCAATAATGAACAAGATGGGCTTTTTGCCAAGGTAGTTATAACTACTTGTTTCCTTTTAGCCATTACTGCCAAACCTTTTAAAGAAGATAATTTGCTTGGTACACAATGCTTGATGCTGACATCAATCAACAAATTTCCTAAACATACACCCTGGCTTCCATTAGTTTCCTCTCTTCTGTTCATAATTGGGAGCAATGTCTTCATCAATTGCATTCACTTCTTTAACAATTGCTCTTCTTTCTTTAGCTTCCAGCTATTTATCTGTCTTATTATGGCTAAATTATCTATTTTTGAAGTGGCAAGTTTGTATCAGTATTAAGGTAAATTGTTTAATAGTAAAATTTTTGAAGTTTTCTGTGGGAATATAATCTATCATGGCTATGAATTTTTGAGAGGGTTTTCTATATTTTGACTCTGCACACATTTTTATCACCCAGACTGTGAATTTCTAGTTAAACAACTGCATAGTAAATGAAAACACCAATCTATACTGTGTGTCAAGCTTCTAATGTAGTTTCTATTGATTTTTCAGACTTTGTTAATTCCTTTATTGTTGATTGACTTTTGTTTCAGTTCTTTTCCAATATTATTTGTTATAATTTTCTATGTCATTTTATAGAATATTCCAGATTAATTTTTTTTTTAAAAAAAAGAGAAATTGATAAAAAAAAAATAAAGCAAGAAATGTGCAGTGATTTCCTATTGATGAAAATATTTTTATCCTTTAACATTTTTGTTTTGGAATCAAATCTATGATCTGAAAGTAATCTCAGGAGCTTATCAAAGAGAAAATCTTTTGTTATATTGAAGTAATCTAAACATTATTTCTTTATTTATTACTCTTAGCTCAGTTTTGGCTAAAAAGATATCATGCTTTTTTTTGTGTGTGTGTGTGTGTGTGTGTGTGTGTGTGTGTGTGTGTGTGTGTGCTTACAAATATTCATCTTCCTATAGTTGTTTCTCTTTTACGTAGTTGTTTTGGTGAACAAACTAAATCAGTTTCAGTATTTATACTTTGTCTGGAATACAGACTGAATTACAAGTGTGTCTTCTACGGATTCTTCTTGCATTATTTTGCTACATAATTTACTTTAATGGCTTTAAGTTTCATTTCTATACATGTATTTTCTGAAACAGCTCACTTCATTTCAAATGGTCTTTTTTATTTACTCAAGGCTTATAACTTATGAAATTATGAAAAAACATGCAAATCATTATCAAATATTTAGGAAATATTTTTGACCTACTATATTGTTATGATACTTCTGATCATATTTCTGATTGATTTAGATGTTATGATGGCTATAATTCTGTTAATTATTTTGATAATAGTTTCATCACTATGATATATATTTAATTCTGCTAATAATTATGATTACTGTACTAATTCTCCTTCGATTACTACCATAGTTTATATCCAAAATAGTTACTTCAAGTAACATAAGAAATTTATAAGTATGACTTTATATTGTATTGTAAAATATATAATATTCATTGTCTCACATGATGTACAACTTCAGAAACAAGTATTTATTTCTCAAGAACTGTACAGTAATTAGCTTTCAGGCCTGTTAACGTCTTTGTTACCATATTTCCAATGACATACACTACCTACATGTTTTGGTTGATTTTGAAAATATTCATTACTTAGGATATATTTAGTAAAATAACCAGTATTTTCATATATCGGTATATTTAGTTGGTGTTTGGAACATAACAAAGGATGTTGTATAAAATTATATGAAATTTTCTTTCATTTACTTAATAGCACTTTAAGAGAGAGTGGTTTTGTATTGTAGGTGGTCTCCAGTTTGTTGATATTTAGGTTATGTTGGTTTGGGAGTGAATGGCAACTCAGAAAGTTAATGAAAATTTTCTTGAGAGTTAGTGTTGGATAAGCAGATTGTAAGTAAGGCTTTCTGAAATAGATACAGTTTGTTCATTCTGGTATGGAAGAACATCTGCAACGACCTATTGGAGGACATTCAGATGCCCATAATAGGGATAAAATGAAAAGGTCTGTATGTAGGAACTTGTATTTGTTCAATATTCTTATATGCTATGATAATAGAATGCATATATATATGTTTTAGGCATTGGTATTAACATCCTTATCCATTAATTCACTGATGACTTATGACATTATTACTCTTTGTTTAGAAATAAAAATTTTGAGTGAAAAAAAAAACCCCAAAAAACATCTTCATGCATGAACTGACAAAAGATGACTTCAGAAGTACAGTAAACATTAATTACAATGAAGAAATGATTATTCTTTGAATCTCATTTGGCAACTGACAAGGTAGAAATACATGCCAATAAGAATTCAATGACTTGCAACCAAACAATGTGAATTATCAACCATAAAGGCCATTGACAGCCCCTCTCTCTAGACCTGCTTCACACCATGAACAAAACCACATTGATAAGTTAACGCAAAACTCTTGAAGTGACAATGTTAACATTCTAAACCTAAATGAAAGCAAATTTGAAAATTGTCTCTACTAATTCCATACATGATCATTCTTAAGAAATTATTGTATATACTATGGGATTTATCTTCTCTAAATATTTATTGCAGATTTGTAGATTATCCCACACAACTCTTTTGCCTCTATTAGCTATTAAACAAAAAGTTTTAAAAATATATTTTTATGAATTTATCTTATTTCCCTATATTTAATTGCTGACATTAGTGAAGTGTCTCCTATGTCATTACAGCTCTGTTTGTTGGGTGAGGTTTCTATTAGGTCAAATTTATTATAACTGAGTTTTGTTTTTTTGTTTTTTTGTCAGTTACCTTTGATTTTTACTGTTGCACATTGTCAGTCAGAAACTGGGCCATAACTCTTATACAATTCTGTTTAAAACACTTTAGCTGACAGGTTTTGGTTGCTATTATTTTAAATAGATAGGTATTCCCATTTCGGAAACAATTAGCCTTAAGTCTTTAGCATTTAAACCAGCCATATCAGGCCCAAATATTCTACATGCTTTGCATTCAAACTGGCCATGTCTGGCCTCTCACACCTAATCAACACTGACATTCTAAAATTAAACAGCCACATCATCAAAACCTCAAGACTGTGACATAATGCATGATAAATTCAAAACAATTTGAATAAAAAGACAATATTTTTAACACAGTAATCTAAATGCTAAAGGGCTAATTCTGTTTGATTATACAATTCTAGTCTACACTGTAAAAACTGAGTTATGACAATGCTACTTTTTGTCTGATTCTTTCATAAATCATAATTTTGTTTTAAAACTGATAGGCAATTATTGATAATTTTCAATGACCCTCTTTTACATTATTTTTGTGAATGTTTAATGCTAAGTATATATATGCATGTGCACTTATGGATCAGCTTTTATTTGATACAGAATTCATTACATAAACAATTGCATTTTCTGTTTATAAGTTCGATTTTTCTTTTGTAGTTTTTGTTATGCGTTTGCATACAGAATTGTAAAATTCACTTTCTTTCAATCCAAATAAAGTAGATTGATTAGAATATGTTTTTAATCAAATTAACCTAAAATATTCTAAAACCTTCATACTAGTTTAAAAAATCCTATGAGAAATAATTAAAAAATTGTAAAAATGTGCATGAAAACAATCTTTCCAATTTAAAGTTTCTTACTTATTTGAAAGAGAAAATAAGTGTAAAACTATAAAAAATGTATTCTGATATTAAGTGCATTATGTATAAAAAAAATATCAAGAATTATCTTAAAATTAACAAAACAAAGAAATCTATAGAAATTTGTAAGTTTATCACATTTTCTCTCACGCTAAGTTAAGTATCATTATCATCATATACCCATTTTTTTTTCCTACTGGCATGAAAAAATATCCTGAGTGGTATTCAAAGACACTTAGTTTATATCAAGATTTGGTTGAAGAGGAAATCTTTCCTCTAACCTATTTGGAAATAGTATGTACCACAGAACATTTTTGAAAATGGTATGTACCACAGAACATAAGGTGGATATTTTTCTGACCCAGCAATTTAATCCATTGGCTGGCACTGACTAATATATTACAGCAAATGGATTTTATTACTTTCATGTTCTTTTGATTCAGTAGGTAGCATAGAAAATCTAATTGAATTACTAATTAATTAATTGAATGACTTAGCAACTAATTGAAGTCCATTTTAGAAATTAAAACATCTCTAAATTGGCAATAATGTAATAATAATTTATCTGTTAAATGTTTACTTGGCACATCTCACAGAATGTTATTTCAAGATGTAATTTTTTTAAATTTTATTTTGTTGTTTATTTTTGTTTTACATGAAATTAGTAACTATTTTACACTTACTTTAAATTGGCTGCAATCTAATGAGACAAAATTAACCCTTTTGATAATTATAATTTTCCACATTCTTTCCTTTTTTTGATTAAATATTTTAAGTGAAGTGTTTTTTTTTTAAATAAGTAAATTTAATATGCAACAGAAAATTAATAAGGAAGAAAATAAGCAATCAAATATTTGGAAAAGTGTGGCAAAGTCTCAGAGTAAAAGAGAAAAGTTCTAGAAAATTTTTAAAAGTTGAAAGCAGTTCATCATCATCCTTATCATCATCACAACGTCTACAATAACAACGTCAAATATTAAAAAAAAATCGTAAATTTCATTTCTCTGGGAGCTAAATAAAAATAAAATATAACGTCATGTGGAATATCAAAAGCAGTCAACTTCCTTGGCAAATTAAATATTTTTCGTTTCAACTATAAAATATATGAAAAAATCCTAATGTTTCTTACAGAAATTAGAAGCTGGAAAAGTAAAAGAAATATATTAGCATTAGTTAATATATTATATCCTCACATATACATGTATGTGTGTTGTTTTCATTCCTAATTATATTTTTCACACATTTTCTTTTAATTTACTCATTTGATAAGATGATTTTCTCTAAAATTTAGGCATTTTTCATATCCATTTCTTACATGAATTTCTTGGATTGTTATATTTTCATCTGCCTAATTGAGATATTTGTGCCTTTTCTATGCATATTTTAGCTTTCTGATATTTTCTTACCTTGCATTTTCTCTTTTGTTAATCAGTTTCATTTTTTCTTTTTAAATTTCCCTAGTACAATATCACAAGCTCTTCACAGCTTCACATTACTTCTATTTTCATTACAATCTGGTTATACTTAAGGATTTTCTAATGTAGGTTTTCACCTCCTTTTTAGTGCTCCTCATAATACATAAGCTGTTCAAAAACCTTTTTTGTGTTTACTGATGTCACATATTTGTGATGAGATTTTGTTTGTGTAGTTCTTTAGATTTTTCTATACAAGACTTCTAGCCACTTTGACTTCTTGTCCTTTAAAATTTAATAACACTATTCCTTCTTCTGGTATTGTTATAGTAAATAGCTGCATTCTTTCAGTTTCTGATGTCGAAAATATCTGGCTTGTTACTTCAATTAAGTAGTATAAGGCAGCATTTCATCCATCTTTATGTTCTCAGTTCAAATTGCACTGAGGCCAACTTTGCCTTTCATCTTGTCAGGGTCAATAAAAAAGTACAAGTTAAGCACTGGGGTTGATGTAATCAACGTAACCCCTTCCCCCAAACTGCTGGCCTTGTGCCAAAATTTGAAAGCAATTTTATTAAGCAGTATTTTAACATATCTATAGTTTAATCAGACTAAATTCAGAACAGTATGCAGTAATGTCGCCTCTGTTCTAAATTCAAATCCCACTAGTGTTGGGTATTTTCAACCCCCTTTCATTTTCCAGTGTCGATAAAATGAAATTCTATTCAAGTACTGAGGTTAATTAAATCAATTACACCATCATTCAAAATGTGTATGGCCTTGTGCCAAAGTTAGAAATGAAGATATTTTTTTTCTTTGATGGCTCCATTAAGGGTTTTTTTCACGACATATATAATGGTTCTCCTTAGTTGTGAAGAGTTGTTTCAGAGTTTTATTTTTTGTTTTTTTTTTCCTTTATACTGGAATGTAGCTAATCTACTGCTTCTTGCTGATCTTTGCTTTGTTCCTGTAATCTTTTATTTAATCTCTTTGTTTTTTTAGCTTTGTTGATTGCTTTGAAGCTGGTTTAATGGTTGAATTTCTGACAACAGTAGGTTTTCTAATAAAGTGTGTACTGGGCCTAAGTAAATATACTGATGGAGCCCTGTGTGCCAATTCTTGTTATCTGTGTTTTCATTTAAATACTGCTGCTGCTACTACTACCTCTAAAAGCTCTACTTCTATTAAAAATAATAACAACAATGATGATAATAGTAACAGTTTCTTATGTAGGCACAAGGCCAGCAGTTCTAAAGGAAAGGGTTAGTTGATACCATCAGCTATGTTTTTGACTGCTTTTCTATCAACTAAAAAACGATAGAAAGCAAAGCTAACTCTGGTGGAATTTGAACTCATGATGTAAAGTGATCGAACAAATGCTGGAAAGCATTAATAATAGCAATAATAATAATCATGGTTTCAAATTTTGCCATGAGGGCAACATTTTTGCGGGAGAGGATGAGTCAATTACATCGATTCCAGTGTTCAACTGCTACTTATTTCATCGACCCCAAAAGGATGAAAAGCAAAATTGACCTCAGAACATAAAGAACCAAAAGAAATGCCACAAAACATTTTGTCTGACACTAACAATTCTGCAAGCTTTCTGCCTTATAAATAAAATAATAATGATAATAATAATGATGATGATGATGATGATGGGTATTTGGACTTGTGTCACTTTGATGGTATGCACTGCTCTCTCTCAGTAAAAGTAGTAATAATAATAATTAATGATAATAATAATCCCTTTTACTAAATGCACAAGACCTGAAATTTATGACGAGGGGACTATTTGATTATATCGATCCCAGTGTATCACTGGTAGTTAATTTATCGACCCCAAAAGGATGAAAAGCAAAGTCAACCTTGGCAGAATTTGAACTCGGAGTTAATAATAACAACAACAATAATTAGTTCTGATTTATGTTCAAGACCAACAATTTTGAAAGGAGGGATTTAGTCACTATCATCGACTCCAATATTTAATGGATACTTTGTCTTATTGACCCCTGAGAGATGAAAGGCAGTATTGACTCAGATAGGATTTGAATTCAGTGCTTAAAGAGTTAGAATTAATACCTCAAGGCATTGTGTCCAATGTTTTAAAGATCCTGCCAGTTTGTTGCTTTATAATAATAACAATAAGTTTGCCTTATAATAATAATAATAATAATAATAATAATAATAATTGCCTTGGTGCAATACTATGCATTGGTTCTCATGGCTTCTAATCTTAACCGATTAGAAATGCTATAATGTACATATTTTGTCTAGGTATGAAAGATGGGTTACAGCAAATATTCTGCTCAATACCACAGATTTGCCTGTCAGTTGTTTGACCTCAACAACTTGAGCATGTTCCTTTGGTGGAAGACAATATGTGCATCTCTGATCATATGCAGGAATAGTGGAGGAGCATCATAGCCATGTGTTGAGAGGAATTGAATAATTCACCTCTGGAAACATGGGTGTTTCGTTCAACACCCTTAAACAACTCTTATTCAGGGACCTTTTGAGCAGGATTGGCTACTTGAAGAAAATTCTAACTGGGCCTCACCTGCAAGGTCATGCACTGCTTTACAAGGTTACCATGTTGTGCACATATGGTTGTGATGCATGTGTCTGGTGTACCCTTATCAGACAGTTAGTCATGATGGGTATATTGGGCTTTGTATATTTGTACCCCAGTGTCACTTTGGTGGAATGCATTGCTCTGTCACTCAGTAATAATAATAATAATAATAATAATAATAATAATAATAATAACAATAATAATAATAATTTGTCGTTTTTACCAGAGAGTCCATTCATCCATACAAATCATGTTTTGTATAACGATATATTTCTGTTTGCAAAATTTTCAAAAAGTTCTTCAAACTTTTTAAGAATGTATCTGTTGCTTTCCTGTTTGTAAGTCTCAGTTCCTTAAGAGGAAGCTATATTTAATTTTGAGTAACCATGTTTGAAAAATATATTAAATTTCCTTCTAATGTCAAGGAGTGGACACTAAAATGCCTCCCAAGTAATATATTAGCAAAAATAAACTAAAAGCAGAAAACAATAGCTTTTCCTATCCTGTGCAAAACATGGTAAAACCCAAATTTTTATCTGTTGCTATGTCACACATAAAATTCATTGTAAACAACAACAGCAACAAAATAATCCTTTGTAGTAACAGTTGTAGTTAAACCATTTAATTTGTATTACTATCATGTACAAAGTTAAATCAAGAGAGATTTTTGGGGAATTATAAAGGCATTATAAAGGCTTAAATTATTCAAATAATCTTGGGGGACAATCAGTACTAAGTTAGTTATGAAAGATCTTCTGCCAGAAACATTAGAAGTTAATCAATTGAATTTGCATGTATGTAATAGGTGAAATGGTGAGAAGACTGTTTGTTTGGACATAAGCTAGCTCTACACAGGTTTCTATCTACTATTTAAACATATAAAGTGTATGTGTATAAACAGACTGGTACATGTGTATTAATGATTTCTTTGCATAGTGCATGTGTAAGATGTGCCAGTATTTAAGAAAAAATATCACAAATCTATTACATAATTATCTCTGCTATTTTTTAACTACCATAAGCTACAAATTCTAATTTTACTTTACCTTCCAAGAAAAAAATTGCTCAGGAATAATTGTATATTTTGACCACTTTCTCTTATATGAGAAATATTCATCTCCAAAATTATTTCTGAAAACAGTGCAGTCCGTTCTGTGAAGTTTGATATTATTTTACCATATTAGCATTGTCAACTTTTCACAGATTATCAATAGACTTACTAGCTTTAAGAAAATCTCTTATTCAGTTTTTTTCTCATGACTCTGATTCCAAATCCTATAGAGAGATTGTGTTATTCTTCCAGATTTGATAAAATATGTGTATTTAAATCTTTAGTCATTAAGCTGGTCAAACAAAACAAACAAAAAGGCTTCTGTATCCAAGAAAGAAATCAATATTGCTACATTATTCCTCTTAATTCATTATGAAATACAATGGCCTAATAAACATAACATAAATATTTATAAAACATGCAGCCTACTTGTGCATTACTTGCAGTAATATAAGGGTTTGTAACTAAGACATCTTTTATATTCACTTCACTGATGTAGACCTGTGGTATATTGTTAATTTTATTTATTAAAACAGATGACATTATTTTCTGCGTAAATACTAGCTGGTCCAAACACAGTCAATTCAAAGGGTAATTTTATATAATGAAAATTAGAGATAATTGTGGATCTGTTTTTATTGCTGATGACAATGCACTTGCTTTGGTTAAAATGTGTCTGGCATAAATATATCATTAGATGCATTTCTGTTGGCAAAATCATGATTTTGTTTATTTTATTTATTTATTCATTCATTTATTTATTTTCTTCAAGCTATAAGTGAAATAAACTTTTGTGACTTGTATGAGAGTAACAATTTTAATCTTGTCAGCACTAATCTCAACATTTGATATAATATAAAATAAAATATTGTGTGTATTTATTCCTGCTAAAACACACAGATTATAATTTTAGGAAAATCAGAACAAGCAAGAATTAACATAATAAGTACAGCTTTTGTAAAATAGCTGCATTCTGAGACATGTATGGAAAATGTAAAGAGTATGGTGTTAATTTTCCTTGGAATAATGTGATAAACCTACTGAAAAAAAAAAGGCTTAGTGAAAGCTATTTCTGTCAACTATACTGCTGTTGTGCATATATTAACTTAGTCTAAATCAATGGTTCTGTTGGTGTATATAAGCTCTGAATTGTGATTATCTTTGATATTATTCAACCAAGGGTGGACTGCAGAATATTAAACAGATCTCAAAGTGGCATGCCACTGAAAAGGGTAGAATGATACTGTCCCAGATGATGAGAAACTAGCTCCATTACAGCTTTTTTATTAGTTTGTTTGTTTTTTTTTTTTTGGGGGGGGGGGGGTTGCTTCCTATATACCATTGACCATTTTATTAAATGCAATAGGTTTTTTTTATGTTGTATCTATTTCTTTTGTTTTTATTTCATTTGTTGCTTTCACTGCCAACATCCTTTGTTTATCGTTCTATTATTCAGTCTCATGCATTACTTTATTACTTTATTGATAATATTATCTTGCTCCATTCATCCAGTATTCATATTACTTTGCAAACTCTTCTAACTTGTAACCTGTCAAGAGTCACTTGGTGTAGACTTGTTTAGCTGTTACAAATGTTGTAGACTTTAATATCAATGATGATCATACTATCAGAAATATTGAAATATCGTTTTTCTTTGTTAGGCACCAGTTGACATTTTGTTTTAAACAGCTCTCATTTATTACAAAAGAATCTGGGTTTTGTTGTTGTTATTATTATTATGATCATTAGCATACTAAAATAAACTGATACGGTTGTGTGTGAACAATTTCTTTTGAATTTACCATTTATTGAAGCTGTGTGAAAGATAGACATTGTATCATTGTAATAGTGATAGTAATATCTAATCTTTTGCTTGCACCATTTAGAAGAACTAGTTGCAGATGTAAGAATTTAGGTTTATTTATGTGTGTGTGAGTGTGGTTAAGAAATTTGCTTCCAAACCTTGAAATCTTAATTTCAATCCCATTGTGCATCATTCTGGACAAGTGTCTTCTAATACAGACTCAGGTTGACCAAAGCCTTGTGAGTGGATTTGAGAGAGGGAAACTGAAAGAAGCCTGTCATAAATGTGCATGTGTGTGTGGTGTGTTTATATTTGTGTATATCCTTGTCTTCACTTCACATGGTGGTTGTAAACAAGCACCACTGTCAGAAAAGCAATGTTGTTTGCTTTGAGTCTTCCATGGTAAATGTGTCTAGTCATGGGTAATATTACCTTGCTTGGAGATAAGTGAGCGTTGGTGACATGAAAAGAGCTTTATCATTAATAAGTAAAAAGAAAATATTTACGTTTTTACAAAAATATGCTAGTGGTTTTAATTGTTTAGGATAATTTTATCTTGCAAGAAGAAAAGAGAAATTAAAGGGAATCAAATTAAATTAATCGCTTATGATGGCAGTTTTGAAAGTTCACCTTCCAAAACCACTCAATGAAAAACTCTGATTGTATCTTTTGATGTAGCGAATCTTAATACAATCTTTTCTCATAACTTTAGAACTGAAACCTCATAATTCTGGTTGGATAATGAAAGAAGCTGAACTATCAGAATGCATGAAAAGATGCTAATCATAGGACTAAAATCCCTTTTAAAGACATGGTGACATGGTGGTAGAAAAATGAAGTAGACTCAACCATAAGAGCAAAGAATCAAGCCTGGAAGGTCTAAAAGAGTGGGGAACAGAGAACTTTATTAGATAGGTAGAAAAGCATACAACAGTTATATTTAGCTAGGGGAGGAGCAGAAATGAAAAAAATTTGCCAATGCTTCACAGTGTAGGGATCAGAACCATGATGTATTGCAGATTGCAAGACAGTGTGCCAAAGAAAATCATATTTTTGGAGAGAAGTATGTTTGAATTGATGATGGTATGCTTGTATTTTGTGATTCTACAAAGAAAGAGGCATGGAAGAGCCACTATGAAAGGCTACTATGAAGAATATATGGGAGAAGGAGAGTTTTCTTAATATGGACCTAACAGATGGGTCATCTCTTCAAGTTGCCAGCAGCATAATAGATTAAGCAATTAAGTTTAAGGTAGTAAAAGCTCCTAACCTATCAGGAATTACTGCCAAAATGCTTAATGCTTCTTGCAGAGTGGGGTATGGCCAAGTAACCTGTACAATTAATCAGGTTGTCCAGGAAGCAGTCATACCCAACGACTGGTATAGTAGCATTATGGTCAACTGCTACAAATGTAAAAGAGATGCCTGAGACAGAAGTAATTACAGGGGTATCAAATTTCTGGACCAGGTTATGAAAGTAAGAGAAAGAATCAAAGCTCAGCTAATGAGTAAACGATTTAACCTAGATGCAATTTGGTTTTGTACTTGGGAGAAGTACTACTGACACTATCTTCCTAGTAAGACATCTGCAAAAGAATCATTTAGTGAAAAATAAACCAGCATTTGTACTTAGCATTTGTCGATATGGACAGTTATGCTACACACTAGTGGAACATGTGCGGTGAAAGCAGGGGACATGTGAAGGCTACTAGGTGTGCAATATGTGATCTTATGATATTATTACTGTCTTTTTGGTTTTTCTTCTTAAAAGCTTACATCTTTTATGTAACTTTTTAAGATAGTTTGATTTTAGATCTGTTCTTTACTAAAAAGTAAACATTAGAGTTCATTGATATATTATTTGCCTTATGCATTTTAATCTTTAAAATTGAATCTCAATTCTGTGATTACATGTCTCACAGTAAGATGGCTGGAAGACTTATGGCTCACATGTAACTAGATGAAGATTTCTTTAGTTTTTTGAAATTATAAAGCCTATCTTAAGCAATTTCTAAAATGCATTTTTCTTTGTCTTTTAGTTTTCATTCTTGTATCAAATAATGCTTTAGTCTAATATAAGTATCCTGTTATACATTAATAATTAGTTCATAAAAATCAATTTTGTGGTAGAATAGTGAACGGGTCTTAAAATTTTATAATTAATAAATAAAAACCAGTTTTTTTTATGTGTGGGTGGAGGATTAAATAAAACTACCTATTTATTTTATTTATTTATTTTGCGTGCGCTTTTGTTCTGTTCAAACTGATACCAGAAATAATATATTATACTGCAAAATTTCTGTTTTTGATGTAGATAATCTATAAAATATATTTCAAAGTTCAGATCCTTTGTTTTACTATTTACTAGACTATATTTCACTTAAAATCCATTTATGTAGAATATATCATCATTAATTATTGCATCTTTTTAATTTGTATCTAATTTTTTGCAGCCTCTGTATGCCTGATTAAATTATCTTAGATAGAGAAAGTAGTAATCCTTAAATCATTTACTTTGTACTTTAAACTGCTTTACTAGGCAGTTTAAAGTTCAGAAGAATTGAATGCTTGCGAACTAATAGAATATATTGAAGATAAAAAAAATATTTATTGATAATTAAATGTTGCTGGGCTAAGTTTATTTTTTAAAGTACTTGTTTATAAGCAGAAATATTGCAGTATACTATATACAAGTTAAAATCTGATATATCTTTATTTTTTTACTTGTGAACATTGCGTAAGGTGACATGTGGGTCTATTTTCTAAGCTTTATAAGTTTAGGCAATTACTAGATGTATTTGGAATTGTATCATTTATCTTTTATCTTTAATCAGCTACAATCATTAGCCTGCAGCCATGCTGGGGCACCACTTTGAGGAATTTTTAGTTCAATAAATCAACCCTAGTACTTTTTTTTTTTATGTAGAATCTACTATAACATTACTTACAATTATTATTTAGTGTGAATCATAATTACATATTTGTCATCAATGA